>NW_020838035.1:4501467-4678147 GCF_003676395.1 Aethalodelphis obliquidens | reverse complement strand
ATAGAGCTACCATATGACCCAGCAATCCCACTCTCGGGCATATATCTTGAGAAAACCATAATTCAAAAGGATGCATGCACCCTAATGTTTATTGCAGCACTATCTACAATAGCCAGGACATGGAAGCAGCCTAAATGTCCGCTGACAGAGGAATGGATAAAGAAGATGTGGTACATATATAGAATGGAATATTACTCAGCCATAAAAAGGAATGAAATAATGCCATTTGCAGTGACATGGATGGACCTAGAGACTGTCATACAGAGTGAAGTAAGTCAAAAAGATAAAGACAAATACTGTATAATATTGCTTATAGGTGGAGTCTAGAAAAATGGTACTGATGAACTTATTTGCAAAGCAGAAATAGATCACAGATGTAGAAAACAAATGCATGGATACCAAGGGGGAAAGGGGGTGGGGTGGGATGAATTGGGAGATTGGGATTGACATATATACACTACTATATATAAAAGAGATAACTAATAAGGACCTACTGTATAGCACAGGGAACTCCACTCAATACTGTGTCATGGGCTCTACAGGAAAAGAATCTAAAAAAAGAGGGGCTATAGGTGTATGTATGACTGACTCACTTTTCTGTACAGCAGAAACTAAGACAACTCTGTAAAGCAACTATACTCCAATGAAAGTTAATGATAAAAAGACCAAGCTCACTCCCGAAGCAAAAATCAATGAAATAAAAAGTAAAGACACATGGCTCAGCTCACCCACCGTGTGAAAAATGAATTTTTGTTTTACAATTGAAAGTTGAAGATACCAGAAGAGGAATAAATGTTCTTATGGCAGACACGTGTGAAAGAGATTAAATGGTGTGAAACTGAGACTCTGTGTGAATCTTAAGTAAGTCTCAGCCCCAAATCCAGCTACTCAGAGACCTACTTCGGGCTACGACACTTTTACTGTACACAAAAATCAAATATGATTTCTTTTCAAATAATTTTTTCTTCATTCTGTATTTACTTATATTCTAAGTGTACACAAGAAAAAACACACAAACCAACCATTCAGAGAACCACTCGGGTCCTGTGTTTCTCTCCAGGTTTTTCTTTTTCCTATGCTTGTGTCAACAGCTGAACGCACAGCACTCCTATGACTCTGTGCCCTGGATGCTGTTTTCGTTTTTCCATGCAGATCTCTCACTATAGGGCGGAGAAAAGTCTAAGAAAGAGCAGGGGTCAGACGTGGAAGACACTGTCAGCACACGAAGGACGTTCATTTTTATCCAGAAGTGATGGAGAGACAGTAAAGATTTTAAGGAGGGGGGGGACAGGCAGGTTTGATTTCCACTGAGATGGTCATTCTGCTACTCTGTGGCGGATGGATTGGCACAGGCTGGAGTGGACATGAAGATAAAGGCCACGACCCTACAAAGATGTCGGTACCCAGAGTAGGTGGGGACAGGCAGCAGAGGAGAACAGAACTGCATTGAGATGCAATCAGTAGACCTCGGTAACTAACGGGACAGGAAGTGTCAGAAAGAGAGGGCCGTGAATGGTACTTCAATTTTGCTCTCTGGAAACAGACAGGGGCCGTTAGCTGTCAAAGAGCACAATAAAGGAGAAAATATTTGGGGTTTAAGATTTTGAATCCTCTCCATGCCAGGATGTTGCTGTAGTAAGGACCCATTGTACACATGTGTGCTCTTTGGAAAAAAAAAAGCATTCCAATTTTCTGTGCTGTTCAGTGAGAGGGTTAGTTTACGTACGTGTAAAACTTTTTTTTTTTTTTTTTGTGGTACGTGGGCCTCTCACTGTTGTGGCCTCTCCCGTTCTGGAGCACTGGCTCCGGACGTGCAGGCTCAGTGGCCATGGCTCACGGGCCCAGCCGCTCCGCGGCATGTGGGATCTTCCCGGACCGGGGCACGAACCCATGTCCCCTGCATCGGCAGGCGGACTCTCAACCACTGCGCCACCAGGGAAGTCCCTACGTGTAAAATCTTTTAATTGAAATCCAATAGGGCAAAAGTCCGCTAATAATTATTAATATCTATATTAATTTCCGAATTGCCAAATGGTTTTGGTTCGCTCACTGCGACCGTGTATCATTAGTTATAGGTCCAAAATGTGTCTGGGGTAGATATTACTAAGGCTAATGTGAGAAATACCACCTAGTCCAATAAAGAATGTTTCAAATTGTATGTTTCTCAACAGCCACTTACAATCCCACTGCATATGAATTATTATTGTCTGAAGTGACCAGAATTTATTTTTTCCCCACAAACACGGATTAGTACAAAGTGCTTCTAAAGACGTTTCAAACTGTTAAAAGAGTTAGTTGATAAAAGTACTTAAAAGTTAAATAAAAGTGCTCCAAGATATTAAGAGTATAGCACATTCACTTCTGAAAAACAGCGTAATGTCCCCCCTGAAAAAACTAAATTATTTTTCTGAACCACCTTAATTTGGCGAAAAAGCAAGAAAAAAAAAAAAAAAACTTTTTTGAGAATGCAGCTATTCCTAAAACAGAATTATTGTGAAGCGGAGAGAGAAAAGAACATTTTCATAACTAGAGATGTAATTACATTAAATTTGTCCATTAAAAGAATATTAACACTGCACGTACATGACGGAAACTTTACCACAGCAAAACCAAAATGTCCCCGATCTAGTTGCTTGATGCGGAAAAGGTTTATTGGAAACAGAGAAAAAGCTACATTGCAAACCACACTTTGTTTAGAAGAAATGCCATCTTTGTTCAACCCAAGCTATGTATCATAATGAAATTTGCTTAACAAAGTGTTACCTAATAAATGTCCTATTTTAAATTCGTGAAGAAAAATAGTCTGACATCAGGGCAGCAAAAACCCCAAATGAATATGTGTTTAAACAGCTGTTTCTATAGATTTAAATACCTATTCAGATTGCTTGTGTTTTCTCTAATATAAATATTCACGTCTCATTTATTTAGCGAACCCCGGTTTTTAGTGACTGCGCAACCCTGGCTGGGACTCTGGTCTGTGACTTTTTCAGGATACTCAAGTACACCCGGTACAGTTAAAGGAACTGTGCTGAGTATTAATAGAGAAAGGTTGACTTTAAAAAAGTAAGTCTCGCCCAACCTCTCTGTTGACATCTGAAATCTTCCGAACGGTTGGAGAGACAGTCAGTTCGGGATGTTTGAAGACTCTCATGGCTCTCACTCACTTCTTCCCTTGCTCCTGAGTCCAGCTGATGCAGCAAGACACAGGAGGGAGGGCAGCAAAGCAAGGCACCCAGATGGGACCCCACCCCCGCCATGCCCATGCTGTCGCCCTGTCTGTGTAGGTCTCCGTTCCCACACAATAAGAGGGCCCCCGGCACGTCTGAAAGCCCACCCTGTTTCTGTGCCCACACCTGATGGTTCTCTACGTCTGCCTGGAAATGACTCTGCATTGTTTTCCAATGAGACACCAGAGGGACCGACTCTGAGAGCATCATCACAGAGCAAAATAGTCCCTGAAAACTGTAAAAACCAGAGTCTGAAAAGCATGTGACAGCCCATCCTGTTTGAGTGCCTGAAAAGCATTTCCCCCGCCGCTGACTGTCAGGGTCAATCTCTGGCTGCGTCAGCCTGCACTGGGTACCTCAGCAAAGGCGGAGTGTTCACCTTGAGATAGAGAAACAGAAAAGGCAGGTGCCCTGGCTGGGCTCCGGCTGATTTAATGGCACAGATGTGACTGTGTTTGGCATGAGATGAGATCCCTGCCGGCCCAGTCCAGAAACTGGGGAATTTCTCACGCAAAGGTACCAACGGTCCTGCCATGGCTTAAAGACCCAACCAGGCAAGGCAGCTGAAAGGGAGCCTGCTGCTGGAGCTCAGAGCAGCAGACAAATACAAATTCAACCCCAGTTGGAAGAGTAAGAGCAGAAGGCTTCAGAATGAGACAGCAACGGCAAAAAGCAGCAAAAACAACTCTCACCCCTCGCATGGCATCAAACTGTTAGCCTGGAGGCGCCCGTTTTATACAGATTGCTACCTACTTCTCACAACCAACGGCGCAGGCTGTTACTGTGCCCATTTTACAGATGAGCAAAGTGAGGCTGAGAGGTGACGTTATCTGCTGGAGGACATGTAGCCAGTGAATGATGGGGCGGGGGTCACAGCCCAGCTCTGTGGGACGCCAACTCCATTCCGAGACAAACGTGAGGAGAACTGTCCAGCTAAGAGCGGGCTGTAGGGACCGCCTAGAAAGGGGGCCGGGGCCACGTATGCAGGCAGGGAGGATCCTATTTCATTTTATACACGGTGGCGTTATTTGAATACTCATGACGCACTGGGTAAGTTGAAAATTATTTTTGACTGTGATAAAATCCACATAACGAAATTTACCATCTTAACCATTTTTAAGCGTACATTTCAGGGGCATTAAGTACATTCATCTTGTTGAAAACGATCCCCCCCCACCCATCTCCAGAACTCTTCATCTTGCAAAACGGAAATTCTGTCCCTGTTAAACAACTCCTCATTTTCTTCTCCCCCAGCCCCTGGCACCCAGCATTCTCCTTTCTGTCTCTAGGAATCTGATGACTGTGGGTGCCTCTCACCAGTGGAATCACACAGTATTTGTCCTTCTGCATCTGACTTATATCACTGACCACAATGTCAAGGTTCATCTGTGTCGCAGTGTCACGATGTTCTTGCTTTTTAAGGCTGAATCATATTCTGTTGCATGGATAGAGCACATTTTCTTTATCCATTTGTCTGTTGATGGTAATTAGTTTTAAAAGACCAAATATAGAAAATGAGACACCAAATCGTTAACCACTATTAACTCTCGCCCTGGTCTTCTGACCACTGTTAGAAAGTTCTCTTTTTTGGCTGTTTGAAGGGTTAAAATTTGCGAACACCTAGAGATTTTGAAATTATATAATACACCTGTTCATAACATGTTTGATCACTCTGAGCTGTATAGTGCTATCTTTGCTATCTATACATACCTATATAGGATGACAAATACATACTACATACATATATATAGTGACCAGCAGTATGCCAAAATATATATCTCAGTTCATAAATAGGTTACACACATACACATACACATCACCTTGTATTCATATGTTGAAATGTCTATGACTATCAATGTTTGATAAAAGTTAACACTTTAGTGTTTTCCCAAATTTACAAAAGAAATTTTTGTTGCTGCTGATGCATTATTTTCAGTCTAAGTAGCTGAATATCTCGTGGCCAGATGTCTACAACTAAAGGTTCACTTCTAAGACAAAGGAAGATTAGCAATTCACATACTCTGCACGTAATAATTCGTAATTATCGTGAGCAAATATTGAATCGTGTTCTCATGCTACCCGGAAGATATATTACATCATGGAGCTTTGATAAAATGTCATTTAAAAAAAATTTTATTGGAGTATAGTTGATTTACCATGTTGTGTTAGTTTCAGGTATACAGCACAGTAAAATGTCATTCTGTAATGAGTGGATTGCCTTTTAAGATAAGAGGTTGTCGTAACCCTCAACTGCTTTTTTTCCAAAGCAAAGGAAAAATGCATTTTGAGATGGAGCTGTGCTAAATCTGGCACATTCACAAATGTGAACAACCAACACAGAGAATCCCTGCTACAGCTTAATTCCCTTGCACTTTCTTACACTTTGGAAGGCTAAGCGTTTTTAAAACAGTGTTCTTTATGCGGTTTCAAAGTTCTGTAATTAAGAGATGCCTCCTGGGACTTCCCTGGTGGTCTCCAGTGGTTAGGACTCTGCACTTCCACTGCCGTGGGCCCAGGGTTCAATCCCTGGCTGGGGAACTAAGATCCCACATGCAAGCCCACCTCCCCCCACCCCGCCGCAAAAAACAAAAATCAAATAGGTACACTGAAAAAAAAAAAAAGAGAGAGAGGGAGGGAGAGGCCACTCATAGATAAAGCCAGCTGGAATTAATTGTAACAGCGTTTGTTATGACCATGCACGCCCCTCCTGTAGACTTCCACTTGGAATGCATCTGAGTGACTTCGTAAACGGGATTCTCCCCTTGCTGCTCCCGTTGTAACTACTCCAGGGAGATCCCAAAGGCCCAGGATCTGTGGCACGTCTGTGCACAGGGCACTTATCGTTAAGACAACTGTGTGGGACGAAGCCATCTCTCTCTTGCTCTGCCTAATAATCTGCTCAACCTCCAGTCCTAAGGGCTGTGCCATTATCCACCACGCATCACGGCTCACCTCAGGTTTTCATTCATTGACAACTGGCTGAATTCTACAAAGAAACCTGTGTAACCGGAGTGGTCCTCAAAATTCTGGGGAGAGTCACCCTAGCTGGAGAGTTCTTGGTCCAGAGAATAGTGAGCAGATAGACCATGACACTGGGATATGGAAGGAAGGGTGAGAAAGCCAGGTTTGGACGACCTCTCTAATGCTAAGAGTGATTTAGAGAAGGATTCTGTAAGAAAAACATATATAGAAACGGCTAAGATCAGGAGGTCTGCACGTTCCCCAAATTCATATGCGGAAATGCTAACTCCCAATGCGATGCTATTTGGAGGTGGAGCCTTTGGGAGGTGATGAGGTCATGATGAGGGTGGAGCCCTCATGAATGGGATTAGTGTCCTTATACTAGAGGCTCCAGAGAGCTCCCTCATCCCTTCCTCCAGGTGAGGAAGTGACAGCAGGCCGTCTGGTTTATGCAGAGTCCAGTCCCTCTGGCTAGAGTTCTTTGGGGTTCAGGGCTGGAGCCGACAGTGTTGCTGTGTCTACAGAGGTCCTGTCTGCACAGAGTTTTCTCAGGGCCCTCACGGGGAGGAGCAGAGCCTGCGTCAAGACAGATTTGGGATATTCCTGCATCGCCTGGCCAAAACACAGTACCCCAATCTCACGTGAATTTCTCTTTTTTCAAATTTTAATTTTAGTGGAAGTATAGCTGATTTACAAAGTTGTGTGAGTTTCAGGTGTACGGCAAAGTGATTCAGTGATACGTATACGTATATTCATTCTTCTTTAGATTCTTTTCTCACGTAGGTTATCGCAGAGTACTGAGTAGAGTTCCCTGTGCTGGACACACACAGGGATATACTGCTGCTTATATATCTTATCTATAGTAGTGTGTGTGTGTGTTCATCCCAAGCTCCTGATCTATCCCTCCCCACATCAGCAGCAACATGGATGGACCCAGAGATGATCATACTAAGTGAAGTAAGTCAGACAATGAAAGACAAATATCGCATGATATCACTTATATGTGGAATCTAATTTTAAAAAAAAGATATAAATGAACTTATTCACCCAAATTTCTAACATGCAGTATGAAGGAATGGGCCTACATTATAGTCAATCGGACAGAATGAAAATGCATGAGGAGAAAGACAGAACACAAAGTAGAAAGTGTGGAGCAGAAGAGAAAGTGAGGGCTTTGGAAAAGACATGAACTGCTTCTTTACATCCTGATATTGTCACCTGTGCTGTAAACATCAGAACGCCTCTGGGGTTGTTCCCCCTGTGATACTAAAGCTTTCGTGACGGGGGTGAGGACCGCTCAGGAGGGCCATGACTTGAGACGAGAAAGAAGAACATTATTTTAGCTGCTAGGATCTGGGCCAAGCTTGACCAATTTAACAACCAGATTAGGGCACAAGACAAAGATGGCTCAAAACAAGTAGGACATCCCCACTAACGGGATGGTCAGCTGTTACTCCGAGGCTCACACTTCAGCAAGCTAGTTGACCCTCTGCATTGAAGGAATTTCATAGAAATGATGATCAGCCTGGCCATCTTTCCAGGGAGGATAGGGTACTCCCTCCCCAGCACTCACAGGATCACTGATGTTCTTTTAGAGATTATAAATAAGTGCATAGGGCACTTAACTATAAGCAGAATGCAAAGGCATTTTTCTAAAAAATTGCTTTGGTCGTTAAGATGGTGTGCAGCTGAAACGCATGGCCTCATCACCATCAGAACATTCTCCCAGGTATGAAATCCAGCCAGAGGAAGATGCAGGGTTAAACTGGTCCAAAGTGAGGGAGTGACCATGTCCTTGGCTGTGAGTCTGCAGCGAACTCGCCCCAAGGCCTCAGGGAACTGTGAGCTGGCCTGACACGTACAATGAGACAATGGGACTCCCCAGCACACAGCCCTGTGTGCTTGGGTGTCGGCAGGGCTTACAGCCTGGTCCCCTGACCAGCACCAGACCCTGCCCTCCATCTTTCCCCCCAGGGAGTCAGCCTTCCCAGGGCCGGGGTCTGGGGAAGCAGGCACAGCCCCCTCATTCCCCATTAGAGTGGCACCCTGCTCCCCTGTTGTATCCACCTCATTGGTCCAGGCAAAAGTGAAAGCAAATTGGAATGGGAATCTTCCCAGCCTCTTCCTCTTGGAAGAAAGAGTTCAGAAACAAACTAAGGCAGAGGAAGATGCAAACTCCAACAGAGCTAAGCATGTGTCGCTTTGCTTTCTCTGAAACCATCCTCCGTGTCTCAAGATGGTTAAAAGAAACAAATGGAAAGAAGTCCAATAAATGTCTTTGGTTAAGCAGAATGCATGTATAAAATCTAGGGACTTCCCTAGCAGTCCAGTGGTTAAGACTCCAAGCTTCCACTGCAGGGGGCGCAGGTTCAATCCCTGGTCGGGGAACCAAGATCCTGCATGACGTGTGGCACAGCCAATAAATAAATAAATAAAAATATCAGAGTTGGTAGTACAGGAACAGAGCACCATCCCTCCCACGGTGCTCATGCAGCCTGCAGATGGTGCTTGGTGTTCAGGGATCACCCCACGCACCCCTCTGTTCACCTCCCCATGACCTTCCCATTCACGCCAGTTTCCCCAGCTCCAGACCTCTGGGCTCTGGGTCTGAATTTGGTTCCCCGGATCTACACTGTCTGGCTCTTTGCCATCGGATCCCCAATACCCTTTGACGACACCCCAGAACGCAGATGCTGACACTGAGCCTCTGTCCACTCAGGAGACAGGTACATAGTTGAAAATGTTTAAAGAAACAGAAGTTATATGATGTGAGAAAAGCACTGCGCTCACTGCCAGTTAAGAGGTAGAAAGCCAAAGCGACCCCCCAAACGCCCACGTTGACAAGATAAAGCACAAAGCCTCAAAGTCATAAGGACTTTCTTAATCATGGAGAAATTCACATACCATCAAATTCACCACACAGACCAGTGAAAAGTGTACGGCTCAGGCATTCGGTCCCTTCACAATGGAATGCAACCATCACCCGTGTCTAGTTCCAGAATGCTTTCATCGCCTAAAAGAAAACCCTGCACCCATCTGCTACTCACGCGCCATTTTCTCGTCCCACCTGCCCTTGGCAGCCACCAACTTGCTTTCTCTATGGATCTGAAGATTCTGGATATTTTCCGTAGATGGAATCATACAGTATGTGGCCTTTTGTGTCGGGCTCTTTTCCCTGAGCATCAGTTTTCAAGGCTCATCCACACTGTAGCCTGTGTCTGTGGTTCATCCCTTTTCACGGCTGAGTACTATTCTACTGCACAGGGCCATGCCGCGTTTCTTTATCCATCTGTCAACGGACATTTGTGTTGCTTCCACTTTAGGGATATTTTAACTAAGTGCTGCAGTGAACACGGATACAGAGGTTTTTGTTTGAACACCTGCTTCCAGTTCTTCTGGGCAGACACCCAGGAGTGGAGTGGATATGGAAATTCTATGCTCAACTAACTGAGGAAGTACCAGACTATTTTCCACAGCGGCTGCAGCATTTTACCTTCTCACCAGCAACAGGACGCTCTCCATTAAAACCATCATTTTTTTTTTTTTTTTTTTTTTTTTTTTGCGGTACGCGGGCTTCTCAGTGTTGTGTCTTCTCCCGTTGCGGGGCACAGGCTCCGGACGCGCAGGCTCAGCAGCCATGGCTCACGGGCCCAGCCGCTCCGCGGCATGTGGGATCCTCCCGGACCGGGGCACGAACCTGTGTCCCCTGCATCGGCAGGCGGACTCTCAACCAATGCGCCACCAGGGAAGCCCAAAACCATCATTTTTAAAACCCATCAGAAAGCTGAGGATGCAAGGAAACTGACACGAACCCGAGTCCAGGCTGTGGTGACACCTCCTCCCAAGATGAGACCCTTGGGTGCTTCCATCCCCGATGGAGAGAATGGGAAAAAGTGGGGGGAACCAGCTGAAATGGAAAGCTGCATTTAACGGCTTCATGGGGGCCGGTGGGCACAGAAGATCAGGAACCCGAGACGGTACAGGCAGACAGCAGTCTGCACCCAACCCTTCGACGCATCCCTACAAGCCTTCACTGGCCCACTGAGTGGTCTTACGCCATGGCTAGGGTGGGGCAGGAAAAGGACAGGCACCCCCCGACCAGGCACTCTGAGCTTTGGCCACGGGCAGTCACACCTGTCCCTGCCCCCCGGCCAGGATGGGAACACGGGTCCAGCAAATCCAGGGCAGGAGAGAGAACAAGAAGCTTTCCTCAAAGACCCAACAAGCCAGCAGCCAGGCTGCAAAGCAGAGCGAAATCCTGTGACCCTCACCAGGGCTCAGATCCCAAGCCCTGTGAAAGAGGAAATGTGGACCCCACAGCAAAGCCCGTGAAGCCAGAGGGAACTGAACCTAATTAAAGCTACGGCAAGTAACATCTATACGGACAGAGTGGCTCGCGCCAGAGGCCGGGTAAACAAGGGGGTGTGATGTTTTCCAGGGGTAAATATTATGCAATTCAGTGTGGGCTATTCTTTAACACTCAATGTCCATCATTAAAGATATATATGTATAAACACACATATATATGTAAATACGTATAGATAAACTATGTATACACATAGCTATACATACATTACATGTCAAGTAGCATATGATGTGCAGGTGCTAAAATGATCAGACGTACAGAAAGACAAACACCGTATGATATCACTTATATGTGAAATCTGAAATATAACACAAATGAGCCTATCAGAAACAGGCTCACAGACACAGAGAACAGACTTGGGGTTGCCAAGGGGGAGGGGAGATGGGGGGGAAGGAGCTGGAGTTTGGGGTTTGCAGATGCAAACTAGTACGTATAGAATGGATAAACAACAAGGTCCTACTGTAGAGCACAGGGAACTCTATTCCACATCCTGTAATAAACCATCATGGAACTGAGAAAAATGATCAGGCATAGCCCCTAAAACATCCATAATAATAATAAATATGTCAGAGGATCCATAAAAGAATTTAAGCACGTTCGTTGTCTTCCACATGTAGTACCTTCTGGATAAATGGTATCTACAGGCTTCGTCAATCAATTAACAGGATTACTAGGCAGTAATTCAAACTGCCTTCAGCTGAAAAGCAGTTTTGACATAAATCTATCAGTAGATCCAGTCTTCGGGATACAAAGTTCACCAAGAGCCCCCCGGGCTGAACGGAAGATGTGCCTGCAGGAAACGGTTATCTTCGGGTCCACTGTTTAGGGGAGCATTCTTTGTCCTGAGAGGAAACAGTGAAAATCTAGATAATGCAGGACACTTCGTGATAATAACGGTCTCTGGGTTAAAGGTTAGTTTGAAAATAACTCTGGGTATCACCGCTGAAGGCATCTTTCCCCACATACAGCTTTGTTCTTTGTGCTCCATGCCACTGGGGTGTCCTCACTGAAAAGCATCTCGTACAAAGCAGACACGCTATCGGCAACGATCCTCAGATGTGGAATCTGCATGAGTTTCAAGCTCGTTCTCACTTGCTGACAGATAGCGGTAGCAAGAATAAACCCAGAAGATCCACGGTCAAGCAGCAACGTGATGATACTTAACAGAATATAATTCTACACAATTAAATAGCTAATACCTGCAGCTCCTTATTTATTACAACGGTACTATCATCATAGAGGAGCTGTATGCATTAGGTGAATACCCAGAGACGTGCACATACTAACTAGAGGGGCATGCAGGGTGATGATCTCATTCATAAACAACCAGAGAATTTTTTAAGTAAAAAAATGAAGATATGATGATTTAGCAATACCACTCCTGGGCATATACCCAGAGAAAAACTGTAATCTGAAAAGATACATGCAGCCCAGTGTTCACCACAGCACTATTTACAGTAGCCAATACATGGAAGCAACCTAAATGTCCATCGACAGCGGAATGGATAAAGAAGATATGATACATATATATATATATATATATATATATATATATACACAATGGAATACCGCTCAGCCATAAAAAAGAATAAAATAATGCCATTTGCAGCATCACGGATGGACCTAGAGATGCTCATACTAAGTGAAGTTAAGTCAGAGAAAGACAAACATCATATGACATCGCTTATATGTAGAATCGAAAAAATGATGCACATGAACTTATTTTCAAAACCGCAACAGACTCACAGACATAGAAAACAAACTCATGGTTACCAAAGGGGAAAGGGGGGGAGGGATAAGTTAGGAGTTTGGGATGAACATATACACACTAGTATATGTAAAATAGCTAAACAACAAGGACCTACTGTATAGCACAGGGAGCTATACTCAATATTTTGTAATAACCTAGAAGGGAAAAGAATCTGAAAAAGAACAGATACATATACATATAACTGAGTCACTTTGCTATACACCTGAAAATAACACAACGTTGTAAATCAACGATCCTCCAATTTAAAAAAGGAAGGTATGATAAACTTGAGGCTGGTTACCTCAAGGCGTATCTGCTGCGAGATTCTTGAAGGAGTATTTCTGTAGATGGTTTGTGTGCACTGTGGAAGGCACATGGTAATCCCTGGCACCATCATGAACTCACTAGGAACAAAGCACACCGCCCCATCCTTTACGATCAAGCCACCAGACCTCCAACTCCTGATAATATCAGGCACAGAATGAACCGTAATTCTAGCCCAGGATCCAAAAATGCCACGTAACAGTACCTATGCCTTGTAGCTGGATAAACAGATGGTCCAAAGGAGTGCTGATTTGCCAAAGAGTTGTAGAAAATGCGAAAGGTTTTTGAGAATATGCTCTACAACTTGGCTCTCTT
Source organism: Aethalodelphis obliquidens (assembly GCF_003676395.1). Taxonomy (NCBI): domain Eukaryota; kingdom Metazoa; phylum Chordata; class Mammalia; order Artiodactyla; family Delphinidae; genus Aethalodelphis; species Aethalodelphis obliquidens. Next base: position 4,665,204 of record NW_020838035.1, on the reverse strand, counting down.
CAATAATTTATACCAATGACGTGTATGGATGAACTACAAGAATATTCATCCAGCACGTGGGGGAGAGTTTGTGCTTTGGACGAGGATAAAGTCTCAGAAAGACCTTGGTAAATGGAACACAAGAGGAAGATCAGCAAAATTAAACTCAATGGCAAGACCCATAACCCACTTATTTAAGAACCATAATCACCGGCACCAGGACACTGACATTAAGATGTGGCGTGATTGCCACTCCTGCGAGGGAGATTTTAATGGACGAGAAGTTAAGCATTAGGCAGGTGAGTCATGGAGTGACTTAAAGTCATGAAGGCTAAAGTTCATACTGCTTGGTACCCGTTAATATGGAGATGTTTTGGTGAGCAGGAAGAGAATTTACACTGGACACTTCACACATTAGACCACAGTGGGAATAATGTTTTTCAGTTCACATGGCTGCTAATAAGTACGGGGGACAACCTGGCTATGAGGTGAGAGCAAACAGGATGCCCAGGGGTGCAAAGACCATGTTGTGTATGCGATCTCTCCAGAATCAGGAACACTTCACCCAGGGCGCGAGAGGCATGTGCCTTTCGATTTGTTTGAGTGGCTTGTCTGCAAAAGAGAGAAAGAATTTAGTGGCTGTCTCAGAGGCCAGAGCTAGGACTTTGTCCAAAATAAGGACCACGACTTTTAACAGCTGCCAGACCACAAAATGATCAGCCTGTCAGGTCGCATCTATCGGAGATGCACAAAACCCCATCTGTTGGGGATACTGCAGAGGGATTACGTCAGCGAGAAGCAGGGAATTTGAACAAAGTGACTAGTATAATCCTTCCCAGCCAGGAGAACTCCATCAGTCCATAAGCAAACTCAACATCTAAAGATATACTGAAGCAGAAAGACAAAAATAAAAGCATACGCTATAGGAAAGAAACCCAACCAGACCAGTGCTCTCCAAGGCACCTATTCACAGGATGCCTACTAGATGGTGGATGGGGTCTGTTGATGAAATAAACTTGATAGGAAGATGATAATTAACAAATAATTTGGCAACATAATTTAATTACAGGTCATCTGAAAGTTTTGAAACAGCCGTAAAAGCAGTTTGCATCTCACTAATTAGTCCCATTTATAACCCTTGCTAAACCTTCTCTTGCAAAGCTTCACGGAAAATCATTATAATCAATGGAAATTACCCAGCAACAACAGTTTTTAAAAACAAGTACATGGAAATGTGTATTGAGAGAATATCCAACAGAAGCGGGTAGCTCCCATGAACTTCCTAACTCGGTTTGTTTCAAGGTTAAAGCAACAGGGGTTCTCACGATCTTCAAGGCACCATCTCCGGGTCAGGGATGTGAGCAGAGGGTCCAGGAGATGGAAACTCCATTCATTTACCTTCCATCTGTAAGAGGGAAGCACAAATCTAACTCCATGTTGGATCTGTTTCTTCTACTTTAATCTCTGTAATTCTACTGCTTTTGCTACAAGTTCATCACTAAAAGGATGTTGCCTAGACCTTAAATTATACCTAATGGCCCATCTCTGGGCCCCCCTGCCTTCCAGGTAATGAGCATGAAGCTAAAATACCTTTGCTTAGCTCACAGGAAACATCCCGACCAGGCCCACCTGTCTATGGCTGCAGGAAGGAAGAAATGAACACATCCCCTTTGCAGTCTGGCCAGAACCAGGAGATATATGCAACAACTCATACTCTTTTTTACTCTACCTCCTCACTGCCCCCTCTTTGTTCTATAAAAGAAACCAGCACCCAAACCCGAGTGAGATGGTTCTTTGGGACACGAGTCCACCATCTTCTCGGTCTGCTGGCTTTATGAATAAAGTGGCTATTCCTTGTCCCAACAACTTGCCTCTCGATTCACTGGTCTGTTGTGTGGCGAGCAGTAGGACCTTGAACTCGGTAACACATTCATGGCTTCTGCACCAGCGGGAATTTAGTTCCCATATTCCCAGAAGGAGCTTCTCACTGGAAACAGGAACTCCCAACCAAGTCTTGGCATCCCTTCTCCAGTGTCTCTTAACCGTCCAGTTTCGCTCTGCTGCCAAGGCTTGGCCAACAGCACTGCCTGTGCAGGTCACGTGATGAAGATATGCCTACATGTACATTCTCCTGGGGTGACCACTGAATGGTTTCTCCCTTGCATCTCAACAACAAGAATGTAAGAAGAACTTGGTAGGCGGACGTCATACCGCCGACAACACTGAATGTCACCCGAGTCCTGTGACCTTGGGAAACAAGAGACAGCTAAGGAATACCCACACCACCTGTGTTTTGGAAAAGGGCTGACGACAACGACCTCCCTTCCCTGTAAGGCTTCATGGACGCCCCCCATGCCTGCCTACAGCCAGGCCAGACACAAAACCTCAGAATTCCCATCCTTTGTCTCATGGCTGATTCACTGAACGGTGTGTCCCCACTGATCAACTGGAACACGATGTTTGGGAACCAAATTTGGGTTCAGCTTCTCTCCTTCCTCCAAGTCCCACCCTCAGCCTGAGCCTGCAGGCAGCCCCTCCTGAGGAAAGGCTGGCCTCCAGGTAAACCATTCTCTGATCTACTGTCCAATCAGGCCACCCTTTCATCCACTTCACCACACCTGGTTCTTTCCAGCCTGGCTCACTTCTCTCTGTTAAAAAAAAAAAAAATATATATATATATATATATATATATATATTTTTTTTTTTTTTTTGCTTAACCTTTGAAACTCTTGCAGACCGTATGGTCAGTGTGTTTTCCATCTTGCAATAATCTGTCTCGCCCTTTGCAATAAACCTGTTGAGTAACAGTCGCTCATTACTGAGACTGCATCTGTTTTTCTATCGGATACCATCCCGACCAGGCTGGCTGGGGCAGACACTTGAACCAGCAGAGTTGGAGCCCTTGTCAAGTCTGAATTTTACACAAAATCAACCTCCCTTTCCCGTGACATACCATACAGACTACAGAATCACAGCCCCTAGTGTAGCATCCTGGCTGTTCAGCATCTACAGAAAGCCAGATGCCGCTTATCATCATTTTGATGAAAATCAGTGCAGGTGTGTGCCTGCCCCGCCTCACGAGATGCTGGTTACATACCTGTCAGGTTGTAGGTCAGATCAGCTATGACTCAGTTACTCTGGCAGAGAGCTCTCATGGGCTTGAAGGAACAATACAGTCTAATATTTCTGCTCTACACGTCAGCTCCACACTAGCAACTCTGCCTCCTATTCAGGGCTACTGAGCATGGCCTTGCAGGTCTATGGAGGCCCTGTGTCGGGGAGCAAAACTTGTCACCCACAAATAGCTCTCTGGCAGGCAGACCATATCTCCAGCTGAAAACAATCCCAGCCCAAAAGACTCGGGAAGAAACTTTGATCTTCTCCCTAACTGCCTAAAAAAACTTACATAGAGGGCCTGTTCCAGGAACAGGGCATCACCACACATGTCAGCAAAGACTGTGGACCAGGCGGGCTGGGAGAAACTTGGCAGACCCTGGAGATCAGAGTCCTCCCTGTGTCCCATTATCTCTGCCTGGCCCGGCAAACATTTATTTACCAAACTTTTGTGTTTCTGTCCCCGTATAAATTGCCTTCCTCCCCTGTGAAGTCCCAAAGCACTGCCCTCAACAACTTCTTTTGTCTTTAAGTAAAGGTGGTATTTGAGGTGAGGGTTTGGGCCATTTTAGTGATTCAGTTTTCCTGGGTCTCTCCCATGGATACGTGTTATTCAAGTTTTGTGTGATTTTCTCCTGTGCAGCTGTCTCATGTCCATTCAGTTCTTAGACCAGCCTGAAGAACCTACAAGGGTAGAGAAGTATTTCTTTATCACCAACAGCTGCCCATCCCCTTCCCCTCCAGAGAATAAGAACAGACAATGTACGGCTGTGATGGCAAAATGAAGACATGGTATGAGCCAGCCTGGGTCCGACCCGACGAGCACTTCTCATAGTCTTGTGAGCTTGTCTTCAAAAGGATCCAGCAGAGACAGAACACATCTGCAGAAGGCACTGCATGTGGGTGAAGTTACAGCACGAGGCCCCTCACCGGTAACTGCAGAGGAGAACTTACAGCAAAATCCCACAGAGACAATGCAGAAAATGACACTCGAATTCCAGTGCGAAGCTGCCTATGACATTTATTTATGGACTCTTCAGGGAGGCTGAATGTTGAAAGGATTTTTTTAATAAAATAAAATGACTGTCTTGTTAGGAAACTCCCATGATGAAAAGAAAATACCGACCCACAGGAAATACACAGAAACAACTGTCTGCTACACGACATGGAGTTTTCCAGGATTCATTTTCCATCTCCCAATGACCTTGTGGAATCACAGGTGGGTCCACAATGCTGGCTCAAGTCACCTGTATCTGCCAGGTGGTCTCTACAGGTATCTCCTTGGATTTACCCTAGGTATGGAGGTCTGTGTCATAGGAGGTTCCTTGGGCCCTAAAAGACCAATATGGAAGATGCCTAATGGGCATCTATAAAGAGCTGATATTTCCATAAAGATTTTTTTAAATGAGATACAAAAAATTGAAATAAAATGAACTTTGATTGAAGTTCTGCCAAGATTCTGAAAAAAATAAAAATATTTTCTGTAGAAATCAAACTAAAAATCTAGCCTCGAAGTATCCAAATCGATATATTTTCAAGAAAAACGAGAAACTCAATAGTTTGGAAAATTCACAAAACACACAAGCAAACAAGTACCGTGAATAAAAACCAACCAAAACAAAGAGCAAGTGAAACAGACCCTCATAAATTACAGAGAGTGTAATTATCAAAGACCCTAAAATAAGCATCCTTTATATGTAAAGAAACAAAAGATAAGCTTGGAAATGCAATCAGTAAAGAGATTTACAAAGAAAAATATTTTGTATGTTTTAAAAATATGGTCATATACATTGTATTTGTACAACATGACAGACAAAGATACGAATAAAATTTTTTTTTTTTTTTTTTTTGCGGTACGCGGGCCTCTTACTGTTGTGGCTTCTCCCGTTGCGGAGCACAGGCTCCGGACGCGCAGGCTCAGCGGCCATGGCTCAGGGGCCCAGCCGCTCCGCGGCATGTGGGATCTTCCTGGACCGGGGCACGAACCTGTGTCCCCTGCATCGGCAGGTGGACTCTCAACCACTGTGCCACCAGGGAAGCCCCACAAATAAAATTTTTTAATATTTAAAAAAAACTGGAATAAACAATTATTAGAAAAGTTGGAATTACTGGAGTTACTGGAAATAACATCAAAATGTTAATAAAAGATTATGTCTGGATGGGTATTTTGGAAGATGAGAAGACTTCCACCTACTTCCATATTACAAACTCAAATCAATGATATAATGGATGACTTTAACTTCTGTTTTGTGTACCCATTTATTTCTTAAATACAAACTATGCTTTGAAGCATTAAGATCCAGTCAAAATTATCAAATTGTATAAAGTCCACGAGAAAACAGCTCTGGAATTGGTAATTAGGAGGTTGCTGAGTCCCAAGACTGGTGTTTCAGTGAACAAATGGAAGAAAACAGATTGCAGAGTTGGAGAAACAACATGCTGTCAGAAAGCGGAAGCACCATCTGTAGGTCAGTCACATAGAACCCCACTGCTAACACGCCATCCCCACGCCTGACTGCCGGCCTCTAAGGCCAACACCTGAACAGCCTCCTGGGCTCACTTCTGAGTTTCCGTGATTGGGATCCTGTCTCCGCACATGACACAAAGGAGCTGGACCCCAAGCCCTGAGCTTCCTACACCCATTCTGTGTGTGGCCCTCTTGGTACTCATCCACAGTCCACAAGCATCCTATCTTTGGTGATGCAGGATTATAGAGAGGTCCTCTACACCATAAGGTCCAAAAGACCTGAAGTCAACCAACAATCTACATGACAATCCTTAGAGCTAACGTGATGGGGGTTGCGGGGGTGGGGGGGCAGGAGTAGGAAGAAAAAAGCCGAGTGAGGCACCAAAATGGTAAGGAGTTGGCCTGGGAGAGCGGTGGTGTCTAGTTCCCTCCTGAGGGCAGAGATGGATATCATTCTTACACATAGAAAAGAAACAGTAACAAGGTTGTGCACTTAGAAACCACTTTAAATGGTACCACTTCCAATAACAACGGAGATACATAGACACTGAAATAGCAAGCCTTGCATTTAATGCTGATTACAAGTATATCGTGCAAACTCATTGCAACACAGTAATTGTCAGCAAGAAAATCGTTAGGTTCGGTACAATGCCTCATCACATAATCGAAAGGGATGAAGCATGGCTCCTGTGTATGTAAATATGTAAACATTTGGGTGATCGCAGAGGGATTATCTCCAGGTGCATGAGTTATCTACTTAAAACAACTAACTCCAGGGACTTCCCTGGCGGTCTGGTGGTTAAGGCTTCGCCTTCCAATGCAGGGGGTGCGGGTTCCATCCCTGGTCGGGGAGCTAAGATCCCACATGCCTTGCGGCCAAAAAACCAAAACATAAAACAGAAGCAATATTGTAACAAATTCAGTAAAGACTTTAAAAATGGTCCACGTCAAAAAAAATCTTTAAAAAAAAAAAAAACTAACTCCAATGTCAAGAAGACCCCCGAAATCAAACATCAGCATTATATAAAACCCCCTCTATACATGGCAAACTCTCAGTGGATAAAGTCAAAGAGCTGCTAGCCTATCTTGAGACATAGTTCTTTCCCAAGTATTTATAACCACGTCCCCGTCTCAATTCAAATCTTCCTCTAAAGCCACAGTTTTATGTGCATACCCCTATTATGATCACAGCCTACCCTGCATTTCTTAACTTTTGCCCTGTAAGTAATTTATTAAATACACCGATGTCTGCTGACTGTTCAAGGATGGAGACCAAGAGTCAAGAACCCACAGACAATGATGTATGTGAGGGATTTGCATGGGGGAGGCCCTGGAAGATGGTGCAGGAAAAGGACATCCAGATGTTTGGATTCAATCCCAGCCTGGATTTCAGACTTGGGAGAGGTGCCTTCTCCCCATGTGGAGCAGGGCAGGGATGCTCCAGCCCTGAGATTGAAAAAAAAAAAAAAAAGAGAGGGAGTGCCATGTGGGTCCAGGAGCCATCCAGCCTTCTCCCTGAACCCCACCAGGAGAGATCTTGATTGATGGCCACTGGGAATCTCAGCAAATGATGATGGGGACCCCAAGAGCAAGCCACAGACATACTCACACTATGGGATTCAAGAAACAGTGGTTGCAAAGACAAAGAAAGTCGTTTGCACAGAGTACAACTGTCTCCAAGGAGACGAGGTCCACAAACCCAGGCCAGAGAAATGTGGGTATGACAGGCAGAATTTTAAGAACACCAGCAATATTCTTGCCCCCCTGTTATACACACCTTGTATAATCCCCTCTCCTTGAGGGGGGTGGGGGCGGGACCTGTGAATAGGGTGGGTGTCATTCCTGTAATCAGGGCACTGATCGGTTGACTCAGAGCTCATTCAACAGAGAGATTACCTTGGGTGGGCCTGACCTAATCAGGTGGGCCCTTAAAAGGTACGGAGCCCAGAAGTCTCTCCGAAGTCACGAGAGGTGTGCCCAGCTGGTATCAAAGGAGAAGCAAATAGCTATGATGAGAACCGCCTGCAGGGGCCATGTACCCAGGAGCGGTGGGTGACCTCTAGGAGCTGAAGGTGGCCGGGGACTGACAGCCAGCAAGGAGACAGGGAACTCAGACCCCAACTGCAAGAAACTGAATTCTTCCAGCACCCACTGAGGTTGGAAAGGGATCCTGAGCTTCAGAAGAGATGTCAGCCTGGTGACAGGCTAAGTAGAGGGGGCATCTAGCCCTGGCCTGGACTCCTGACCCACAGAGGCTGGGAGATAACTTACAGAGCTTCCTTAAAGCCACTGTTTGTTGTGAAACAACAGAAAATGAGTACAGTGGTTATAAATCTTAAACCAAATGCTTTCCTATCCAAAGCTAGAGAGATCTCAGGCTAGGAGATTTGGTTTGCAAATGTATTTCCATATCCCACATGTGGAAAAAAATCTGTGGTATTCATCACTATATCAAATTCTTTTCTTTTTTTCATACCACCTACAAATAGGTATTCAGCTGCACCTGTATGCTACATGGTATGAGGCTCAGCACTGCCCATGGCATCTCATAAAGGCCCAGGATACAATGTCTGGACGGAGCAACCTCAGAGCAGATAGAACAATGGGCATCGTGGTGGGCTGAGTCCCGACCCCCCAAAGATGCCCACGTCCTAATCCTCAGAACTTGTGACTATCTTACCTTAAGTGGCAAAACTTAAGCGGCAAAAGGCACTTTGCAGGTGTGATTAAGTTAAGGCCCCTGACATGGGAAGATGGTCCTGGATTAGCCAGGTGGGCCCAATGTGAGCTCAATTGAAGACGGGGAGAAATTGGAAGAAGCTAGTTCTGCTGGCTTGGAAGATAGAGGAAAGCAGCCAGGAGGTTAAGGAATGCAGGCACCTCTAGAAGGTGCAAACGGCAAGGAAACCATTCTGCCCTACAGCCTCCAGAAGGAACTGGCCCTGCTGCCATCTTGGTTTTAGCCCAGGGAAACCCACTTTGGACTTCTCACTTCCAGAACCCTAAGATAATAAATCTATGTTGTGGTGATTTATTACAAAGTGTGTGGCAATTATTACAGCAGTCACAGAAAGTGAATATAGAAAGGAAGGGAAGAACCTAGGGAAGGGGGACTTCGGGGAGGAAATGAGAAAAGAAAGGAAAAAGTTAGCATCCAATTTAAGGGCTGGTTTTCCTGCTGTTCTAGAACTGCAGGGGGCCAGGAGACCATTCGTCTCATGCCCTCCACAACCAACTCAACTCCTAGGACAGTGGGGAACTGAGAAAATATTTGCACACGTTGATTTGTGGACAGGTCATGACGCTTAACAGATAGGTGTAACCTTGGACGAGCCGTAAGTTATCACGTAAATGATTCTTTCTGTTAAGTTACAGAGTAATTCTTCAGTTCTGTGCTACGTTCCTGACCAGTTTATACTCAGGAATGACTTGATGAAACTACCAGAAAGCGTACATGCAAGTTTCTTTGTACATAATGACGCTTTTTCTATCCAAGCTCCAATTTGGAATATAACGTTGAAATACTTTGAACTCTAAATTTTCCTCCACCTACCAATATTCCTGCATGCTGCGGTAAACCTTTAATGTTGGGGTTTGGTTATTTCATCATTACGTACAAGACCTTTTTTTTCTGACCTCATTTAGAAACATTACAGTGTTTAAAGTGAACATTTATGAATTCAACCAACAGGGAAACCTGTAAATTCAGTCCTTCCCCTGCCTGAAAGTGCTCATAAGAGAGACTCTCTTGACTGAATTGTCAGAACATAAGCAATATTGTCTGAACCTCCACTTCTCCGTTCTGCCTGAATCCTTCAAGTTTGCCCCTGTCAGGGAACTACCTGAGGACCCTGCCAACAGAGGTCATATATGCATGCAGAAGTGATTTGACAGCAGTGTGCTTCTTTTTCCGAATAAAAATGCAACTCCCGAGGAATGCAGAAAAGTCAAGCGGCAGCTCTGAAAAATGTGTTTCCTTTACATGAAAATGGATTACAGGAAAAGAAGATGAATTTGCTTGCCCAACGCACACAAATGGATCATCTCCTCTGATAACCACTGCATCTGCACGACAGATCAAATAACAAGTAAATTCGCAGCAATGTGTTTCAGCCTAACTGTGGTTAGCTCTTCAGCTTAGGATTTATATTTTATTCAACAGAGGGACATCCCTGCCTTTTTTTAAATGCTTTTTGGATCCTTAGAGTTCAATGTTTGTTTGCAATGGAAAAGAAAGGCTTTAATGATTGAGAAATGGGACAAGATCTTGTTATCAGAGTTAGGATGACACATTTGAAATAGCCGTTCTTATAGATCAAAAATGATGGGGCTTCCCTGGTGGCGCAGTGGTTGAGAATCTGCCTGCTAATGCAGGGGACACGGGGTTCAAGCCCTGGTCTGGGAGGATCCCACATGCCGCGGAGCAACTGGGCCCGTGAGCCACAACTACTAAGCCTGCGCGTCTGGAGCCTGTGCTCCGCAGTAAGAGAGGCCGCGACAGTGAGAGGCCCGCGCACCGCGATGAAGAGTGGCCCCCACTCGCGGCAACTAGAGAAAGCCCTCGTGCAGAAACGAAGACCCAACACAGCAAAAATAAATTAATTAATTAATAAACTCCTACCCCCAACATCTTCTTTAAAAAAATAAAATAAAAAAGATGGACCATCGGCAATGCCCCACATCTCTAATGGGTGTCACAGCCTAAATTAGCAACCATGAAGTTAAGAGAAGGACTACAAAGGGTCCAGCCTCAGCTATAACACGTGACCTGTGCGATTCTGGGGAAATTTCCAAAATCCTCAGTGTCAATTTTCTCGTCAAACAGGAGGGCTAAGAATACTGCATTCTACAGAGAGGCTGAGAGCCAACGAGAGCTGCAAGGGCAAAATGGCGGATGCGTCTCATACGATACGTCAATGATCTCTAAACACCACTTCCACTGAGGAAATCTTTACAATCTATTAACCCACTTGGACAAAGACAGACAGAGAGCAGACAAGAGCAGAATGAGGAAATCCCACAGGTTTTTGGACAGTGGCAACTCCATGTTGGAAGAGGCATCCAAAAGAGGTGGCAACCTGAGCATGTGTCAAGGAAGATGGGATGTGAGATGGGGTGAGCCACCCTGCCCCCCCCCACAGAGCCATGGGCCTCCGCATGTGTGGGTCCCAATTCTCTGCAAGACAGGATTCCTCTCTGCGGGACGTGGATGGCCTCAGACCACAAATATTGACACCTGGATACGAGGGCATGGAGGGCATGGATACAACGGCCAGCCATCCAACAAGCTGTACCTACCAGTAAGTAGTGGAACGGGCTCAGTGTGGCACAGCCCCCCTTTTGACGATGAACAGAAGCTAAGAACCACGACACGTCTGAAAGGAATCTCTAACAGAAAGGACTGGGACAGAAGGACCAAAAAAAAACACACACAAAAAACCAACCATCGACCAACTAACCAATCAACCAAGGATGCTTCGCAAAAAGTGCATCTAGAAAACAAATGAGAACTTTTGGAAATGCATCGTATGTTAGACGACTCAGCAGAATGCTGGGAAGATGGGGTTGAGGACAGGTCAAAGGAAGATGGAGCAAAGAGGCCAAGTGATTGACCACAGGGGAGAAAAGATATGAAAATGGGGATATCAACAAGCAGGGGTCCAGTATGCAGCCAGTGGATATTCCAGACGAGGGGAGAAAGACAAAGCATGTAGGGGATAAATTACCCAGGATGCAAACGAGACATCGATTCAGAAGCAAAGGACATGCATCTCCACATTGAACAGATGTCCAAATGTAAGTGAAAACAGACCGTTTCATGGAACCTTTGGACACTGAGGACAAACAAAACATCCCAAGCACGTGATGGGTGACTGGGGGAGGATAAATGGGTTTCACCTAAAAAAAAAAATAAGACCCAGGATGGCTTTGGTCTTTGAATAGCCACAGCAAAGCAATGGCTGCAGGAACCAGAGGGAAAATCATTTCCAAACTAGAGTTTTAAACCAGCCAAACCACGGGGGCCAGAGCTGCACTGGCCCAGGAAGAGAGCCCATCGCGGGCCAATTATTTGCAGTTCAGGCGGACGGTCTCTGCTTCCACGGGACCTGCGACCCAGGGTGGGGAGATAGGGAGAAAGCCTTCATGCCCAGACGACCACATTTCTAGTTGTCGCTCTCTCATGAACAAGATCCCCAGAGAAGAACAACGAACAGGACGCAGACACCCTGTTGAGCTTGGGGGAACAGCGAAGCACGATTACCAATACCTGCAACAATTCAATCCCTGGTCCTCCTCTTTCTCACCGTTAAAAGAGGATAGTGGTAGCTGAGCAGTCAAAATCATGCTCGACTTGCAACACAATGCACCTGGATGAAAGCTACAAGGCTACCTCTGAAATCCTGACACCCACCCCTCATTACTGTGTTCACCTGGAGGACCACAGAGTTCCCAAGACTCTATGTTATGGGAAAAATGGTCCAAAATCTGGTATTTCTTCTCCGATTATCCGTGCAATCTGGGCACCAGACATGTCCAAGCCCAGCAGCGTTACCTGCAGCAACATGCAACAAAGGCTGTGCTGGAGAAGAATCCAGAGTGGGAAACAAGGCGGGGGCCACAAAGTAATTCAAAGGAACTATGTGATTATGAACCATGATCTGAGAACGGAGAAGGGTATCTAAGCAACTGGCTAAGAAGGAGAGGGATGGCAAGGCGGAGGGCGCCGTCAACATCCTAATTAAAAAACGTCAAACGATGAACGAGGAAACCATGATAAATTCATATCCACGTGAAAAATGTCCAGCCTCCTTAGGGATCAAGAATTAAAAGGAAAACAGAGGGAAAATGCTGTTTGTAATCTATCAATGTGGCAAACACAACGACAGGATGAGGTTGAAACTTGGAAAACGGGGACTCGTGCTTGTGGGTTATGTTACTGCACATATGCTCCCTGGATGCTTGCGAGCGTATGTGAGGATGAATATAGTCTCAACAGTTTTACACTCTCTGAATTGGTGTTTGCATTTCTAGCAATTTCGTTTTCTGTGAAACACACACAACACACGTGTCCTTTATCAATATATTCCTACCAACCTTAGTTAGAAATTTGTGAAGCCAGGAGAGTTGGGGAAAGGTTCAATAAATTACGTAATAGGACATTATGACGCCCTTAAAATTCTTGATTTTTTTCGAAGACTGTTATTTTGTCATGAAGAAAAACTTCAGGGTGTAAGTTTAGGGTGGAAAAGGCAAAATCTGACAGGAACTAAAGGCAGCAAGATCGCAAATAAAAGAAGTTCATATTTATATATGGATATGTATGTTTTCTGTGTCTATGTATAGAGACGTGCATACACAAAACTGAAAAGAAAGATGACAGAACTTTGTCGTTAGTTCTAGGGGAGGAGGACTAACGGTATTTACAGGATGCTTTATACCTTCTTGTGTATATGTATCGAATGTTCTACTTATCTTTGCAATCAGGAAAGAAAAAGAGCCTGCAAAGTACAATTTTATCATACTGTCTTTCTGACGCTGGAGACATTGTCATAGTAAATGCCCCAAACTCCTCAAATATGATAATTTGTACAAATGGGAATAAAAAAGAAAATGACCCTGGGCTCCCAGTTGGCCTGAAAGACCCTAATTGAGAAAACTTCAATTTGTTAAAGAATGACGTTCTGCCAAATACTGTGCGTCTGGCCCTTGTCATAGAATCAAAAAAAAAAAAAAAAAAAGATTCCCTTTTTAAGCCCTTATTCCTTTAGCACAAGCACCTAATAAATGGGTAATAAATACTTGTTGCAGAGAATTGAATTAACGCAGATTTCTAATCTCTACAGTTTTCCCCTCGTGAAAGAAAGCTCTGATTATTATAGTGCAGAATTTGAAGACACAACAGCAAACATACCCTAGGTCTAAAACCTTGGGTTTGCTGCACCTTCAGAACCCTCATCAATGGTAAAGCTCCATTTCTTTATCCCAGCCTCTTTTTAGGTAGGTTTAGCTGGAAAAAGGAAAATGACCCCTACGGTATCTGCTGAAAAGAGAGACATAAAAGGTAGACTGATTATTTCAAATTGAGAGCCCTGTGGATTTGCAAGGAGGAAATAAACACCATGATGGCGGTGGGCATGACTTCAGGGGTCCATCCTGGCCAGGGACACGGCCAGCCCACAGCCTGAGGAGGGCTCCGATTCCCCATCTCAAAGGTCTTGTCTGTTCTTACATTATAGCATCAGCGGATCAATGTCCATGAAACCCACAATGGGATGGAAAGCATCTAAATCAGTGTTCCAAGACAAATGCACCAAACCTCCAGGACGGTGCCCCAAAGCAGTGTGGGAGCACCCCCAAAATACACACAAACAATAAAATACTACTCATGGGATCCCCCAATACACACAAGCCACAAAGAGTCAGCCACTTGGGGGGATCCCCCAAATACACACAAACCACAAAGAGCCAGCCACTCGGGGGACCCCCCAGATACACACAAAGAACCAGCCAGTCATGGGTAGATCATGATTGAGAAGCACGCAGTGGCAACAGGAGTATGGATAGGATAAGAGGACATCCATCCTTCCCAGAGGACAGCCAGAAAGGAGATAGGATGTCAAGGGAAATTGTTCCTACAGGGAAAGAACCTGATGGCTTTCCTTTGTAGTGATCACAGTGACACATTTAACTCTAACTCTGCAAAAGAAAAAAAAAAAAAGAAAAGAAAAAAAGTCTGGGTGTGCGTGAGAGAGAGAGAAAGAGAGAGGCTAAGAAAAAACACGAAGTGTGTTTGGGTTTTCATGTTGAGAACATTCTTAAAGGAGTATCTTCGCTGTTGCCTCATCATTTCACCGCAAACATGCCTCTTGGAGAACATTCTCAACACGGAATCCACAAGGGTGCTGAAGCAGAAACGACTATGTATAAACACAGGTCTGTGTGTGTGTGTCTGAGACCACTATATGTACGGCTTCATTCAAACTGTAGGCGGCAAAGCAAACTACATGTCGAATGGCAGCTTCCACCGTGGGGTGGCTTAGGGGGGGATGAGGGGGAAAGGGGCAAAATGGTTGGAAAATGAGAGTCCAAGAGGGGCTGTGCTGTGGGCGAGTGTGTGTGATGGGCAGCACGATTACTGGGACTTGAGTTCGTGGGGAGTGTGAACCCAGGGAAGCTCCCACTACCAGACTCAGAGCTGGGGAAAGGTGTGAACCACGGCACTAGGCATCCACTTTGTTGTAGGAGGCTCATTCCCATCACTAAAGAAACACACCAAATGCATCATGTCTCCTCCCTCTGTCCCTCACCCATCCTTTCCCACTTGACCCAACAAATGCCCAAAGACCACAGAGGAAGCTGGAAACTCACTTCATTGCTTTTAGGATGCAGTCTGGTCCCATCCCACTCCTTCTGCCTCTCGAAATAGAACTGTCACGAGAGTAATTACCCTAATAAGGTTGGGAAAGCTGCAGCCTTCTTTCTTTACATCACAGACATTGTAAGGTGATTCGAGATTTCAGAGTCTAAGGTTACTGTGTATAATTTCAAAGTTTCCTACAAGCCCGATACAAAATTTTCTGAAGGGAATTACATCTTAGCTACTGCATGCTTTCCAATATTATGAAAGAGTTACAGCAAAAAAATAGTACTTAAGTAATATTTTCAAATTATTGAGATGGAAACTAGAGAATGGGGACTAAACCAATTCTTCACATTCCTAATGAAGATGACTTACAATAATATCTGAAATAAACTAAAGACTAGCAGTTTTTTTTAAATCATGGAACGTTACAAAGTTCTCTAACACTTCAAATGTGTGGTTTCTGAATAGGAAACCAAAATTACTTTTAGTTATCAGTATGATGTTCAGTATTATTAAATGTGCTTCACAAACTTATCTTCTGGATTTGTACGATAATGTCTCCGAAAGTGAGGACGTTATTAGGCAATTTCCTATTTCTAGCAAATAGAATTGTCCTTGAAAGATAAATTTATTCTGGAGTCGATGTTTTTTGGCCGAGGCTTACTTTAAAAAGCGAAACCCGCAAGTAACTAAGTGAGGAAATGACATCTACTCATTACTGTAAATGTACATTAGCTATGCATTTGACCAACCCCTCCCTGAATATTAGACTGTAGCAATAAATACACTTGAAACATAACTAGAAACAACTAGCTCCGCGTTCATCTGGTATGAAATGTTACACAATTCAAAGCAACTCAGCAACCCCCCTCAGGCTCTGGAAACAAACTGCAAAAAACCAAACAACTAGAGACTAATGTACAGTTAATAAAACTTTCAAATTCAAGGAAAGAACCTAGGTTTCAAGTCATGAAAGCAGGGGATTAGGAAGACATAATGCAAATGGGTAAATTTCCATTAGGTCTTCAAATCCAGAGTTGATTTTAATACAAAGAGAGAAATACAGTAGTATAGGTTAAAGCAATACAGAGATATCCTTAAGGCAGTACAGAGATACAACGTAGTACAATGGTGTAGGTTAAAGCAGTGGTATACCAACCACTCATCAGCAATTGATTATAATTTTAAAATTCAAAGATTGTACTCCTAAAATTATAAAAATCTAATTACAGACATTTGATGACTGCCTTCCAACACTTTATACAGAAACACAAAGAATTATAAGCTGTTGTATAGATTATTTCCTGATTGACTTCAAATAAGATCGTATTTTATACTTGAAACAATACAGTAGACTATCTTTCCATACAGCTCACCCCTAAAATGGAAAGTTTAACATGAGCTTCATATAGGAAAAAGAATCAAAATAAACAGAACACCTGACATGCAGGATAAATATTGGAACTGCTACACTTCAATGACTGTCAGTAAGATGAGTAAAATACATGCAGTGGAATATGGCAGGAAATTCCCGTACCTTAGTTTAAAATTTTGTTTCACTATATACAGAAAAAAGGTACTTGCTTGTGCCAGGAATCAGATACTTTTGCTCCTCTCTGGAATCCCAGGCTGGCGAGTAGGAGACAATCTTTAACAGGTATGAGGTTTCTTCACTTTTGGCCAAGAGGAAGACTGAGAAATCCCACAGAAGACATAAAGATCATTTTTTACATTGTGTAAGTTAGAAGCCAAATCACATCAGAAAGGCCTTTTTTTTTTTTTTCACGTAACTTTCTTGGTTGACTGAAATCCAAAGAATATCACTTAATATCAGTATTAGTATAGCAGAGGAACCACTTTTTTCATTCATGTATTCAACAATTATTTACTAAACATCTACAAGGCACCCTGAATTGCTGGACTACCATAGGGAGAGGCCTATGTTTCCTGTACTCAAAGAGCTTACAAAGCATCTGCAAAAACAGACAGGATCCAGATCAATGCTGGACAAAGAATACATCCACAATGGTATGAAACTGTCAACGGGACCAGGGCGCGTGGAGCATGGTGTGGGCCTCGCTAGCTGGAGGCCCAGTGCAAGGAGATGCCGGCTTGTGTGGAGGCCCAGAGGAAGAGGAAAACAAAGCAAGGGTGCGGCAGGCGCAAGAAGGGCCTGAGGGACACGGAGGGTGCTAGGAGCCCTATGATAGAGGCCTGTCCAGCTGTGGTTCTGGAATTCCACCTTCCTTCCGATGGAAAGCCGCTGGAGAGCTCTAGTAGGGCCAGAGGCAGGATCAGGCCTGGGTGTTGAGAAGGTGCCTCTGGCTCCCGGTGGTAGGAGAGGCCTTGATGGATGCAGACGGATCACCGGAGGCCAGTGTGTTGCACACGTGCGAGATGAAGCCGGCTTAGCCCAAGGTGTGCCACATCCAGCTGGAGAAACAAGAGACAGCAAAGAAGCCGACGCAAGGGGCCTTTGGGGCTTTTTACATTCGAGAGCTTCGCGTATCAACGCAATCTCCTCCAAGACAATCCATGAGGCTTTTTGTTGTTGTGAATCCCTGTGGTTTGACAGCAGCGCCGCTAAGGAAATCGTGGGTACGACACAGGGGAGGCCACGGACAGACCTCGCTCGTCTGTATGTAAGTAACTGAACAGGCTCCAGCCTCACTGCTGTCCTCGCTTAGAAGACAGGACAGGTGGGGAAATCAGGGGCCGCTGTTTTTACTTACAAATCCTCCGTCCGTAAGAAGGTGCACTAGAGATGAGTATCAGCGTGGGTCCGCTGCAAGTGGATGGAACCGACGGAGACCACTCCCCACATCCCAGGGCCCAAGGAGCTTCCCAGGAGCAGCCAGCGGAGCCCTCGGGGTTCCAACAGGAACGGTTTGCCAAGCACTGAATATCGGGTTGAACGTTCTAAATGTCTTCCCTGGAATGGACGTCAAGTAGCAAACTAAGCATTGGGCTGGATTGTGTCTGTAATGTCTTCTTATAAATGGAACGCCTTGTTCCTTAAGTCTTTTCACACGCTATCTTTCTTTTTTATATTGAGGCATAGTTGACTTACAATGCTGTGTGACTTTCAAGTGTACGGCAAAAGTGATTCAGTAATACATTATATATATTCTTTTTCAGATTCTTTTCCATTACAGGTTAGTGCAAGATATTGAATACAGTTCCCTGTGCTCTACGGCAGGTCCTTGTTGTTTACCTATTTTATATGTAGTAGTGTCTATCTGTTCATCCCAACCTCCTAATTTATCCCTCCCCGCAACCCCTTCCCCTCTGGTAACCATACGTGTGTTCTCTATGCCTGCGAGTCCATTTCTGTTTTGTAAACAAGTCTGTCTGTATCGTTCCTTTAGATGCCACAGAGAAGTGATATTTGTCTCTTTCTTCACATGCCCTCTTTCGAAACGCTGAACAAAAGCACTGCTCTCGATTCTGAAGGCAGGCAGCGCTTGCCAGGGAGGACGTCAATGGGCTCTGAGAGTCTGGCACTCACGCGAGGATCCACAGACCCAGAGCGTCTGAGTTAATCGCGCTGCGGAAATCACGCAGAGACACACACAGAAGGCAAGGTACCAGAACCCTCTCCCCATGAATCCCGACACGACTCCCTCACCTGTATTCAGGGCGGAGACCACCGTCACGTGAACCCCGACCTCAGGTCAGACACAGCAGGAGCTGGGAAGGTTTGGAGGGGGGCATGGGAACTGTCACGGACACACTCTGAATGCACCTCTTGGCAAGAACCTACTGTGTGCTCAACGGTAAGTAAAGAAGCTACACGGAAAGGCAAGATGACAGCCTCCACAGTTACTTTGTAACTAGCGCGTACAAAGACATGGACTCATCATCTTAGAGCCACGGGGATGACGCTGCGCCGCACACAACCTACAACCACACGGTAGGGTGATCCACCAAAAGGGAACCAGAATATGCAGGGCCCCATGGTCAGCAGAAGCTCCCTGGAGGCAGGGACACACAACATATACCTCTAATGACTGGCCCTGTACAAAATTTTAAAGACAAAAATCAATGGAACTAAACCACCTCTTCAAACAGGAGAAGCAGAATAAAACGTCATACGTATTTCTCCCAAAAATCGTTTTTTGGAAACTATTCAACCTTACAAAATAGTTGAAAGAATAAAAACAAACCCAGGTATACTCCTTCACTTAGGACGGCTAACTGTTGACATGCTTGCTTGCTTTCTGTCTCTATGTGTACACACGTGTGTACACACACAGAGGGACCTAAGCATACATCATACATTTTTTCTACATCAGAAGATTTTAAAAGAATAAGGCATGTACTCGTATTTGTGGATCATGACATTTCAGAGGGAGCTGCATACAGGATGACGCTTCACCCCCTAAGTAGTTTGGCCCGGGTCTCCTAGAGTAAGGATAGTTTTCCCCCGACCTCGCTACCATGAAAACGAGGAAGAGTAACACTGATTCAATCAACAAACCTCCTACACAGTCCCCAAATAATTGTACCACCTGGGTCTTTTTTCCAATCCAGGATCCATTTGAGATTCAGATACCCTTATGTTTCTTGGTCTTTTGAAATCTGGAACCATTCCCTCACCCCTGACCTTTCTTGGTTTTGCATGACACTGACTTTTGGGGGTTAGAATCCAGGTTCAATTGTCTTATAGACAATGTAGTATGTCTGGATTTGTCTATTTCCTCCTGTACAGATGCAGGTTGAACCTTTCTGTCAGGGATATTACACCGGTTTTTTGGTGCCCTTCTTGTTACCTCCTATGAGGAGGTACGTGACAGCAAGGTGCCCCACTCTTGGGGGTCTTGGTTAAGAGTACAGCCACAGATTGCTCTATTTTATGTCCCAATTTACTTCTTAACGAACCTTCTCTCCGTCAGTTTCTCTGAGACACACAAAATAGCAGAGTGAGCAACAGACTGCTGGCAGGTCCCGTCAAAGAAAACGACATCTCATAACAAGCAGATTTCCTCCTGTTTTCCTTTTTAGTTCATGAGACAGCTTCAACATCCCTAAACCTTTTTTTTTTCCTGGATGGGAACGAATTAGAAATACCAGAGACAAGATCCAAGTATTTCCTTGATTATCATTAAAGTCTTTTCCACTTAAGGAAAGGGAAAGTTTTAGATATAAGAACCCCAAACTCCAGATGGTGAAGTACATTAAAATACCCTGTGAGGACGCCTTTATGCTGGTAAGATCCAATGGATATTGTTATCAGGCATTTAGGAACAGATATTTCAGCCCCCACTGAAAGACTCTCCCTTTGCATCGATGGTTACAAAAGGCTAATGCATGCTGTATTAATTTACCATGAATGAATCATGACTCTTTTGCAGCTGCGTCCTTTGAATTAGCTACTGACTCTGTCCATTTTCTCCTGAGCTCTTCTAGCTGGGTCCAAAGAATGTCAATCTCCCTCTAGACTAAAACAACCCCAAAAACATATTACTCGAAGCATTTCCCTGCAACATACAGTGGTCTTGCAGCGGAATTATAATAAGACTCTACTTAGCAGGTGCTTCAGGTTTTGAAAGCTGGGTCACAAATCAAAGCCAGCTCCTGCATTAACAAGAACTTTAGAAAAGATTCCTTAAAACCCCCAAAAGTTTGTTTCTGAAAGAGAAAAGGAACACACGATCCTTTTGAAGAACAGAAATTACAGAAATCACAATAGAAAATGAACCTCTTAAGCTGCTCAGCATTAAGAGTGAACACAAGGCACGGCTCTAAGCCTCTGTGGATGTTTGCTCCAGGATGAGAACCCTGTGCTTCTCTGTTTAAATTTAACAGAAAAAAAAAAAAAATCCTAAAAGGTGATTGTCTTTTTCCTCTCTTTAATTTGTATTCCAACTCTAATCCCTCAAAGTAGAAGACCACTGAATATTCTAAGAAGAAAGAGAGGATTAAGTTAAATCTCTTGTTGTACGGGTCAGGGTTTCTCCACGTGGCACCCGTGACGTTGGAGGCTAGGGTAACGCTCGGTTCTGTGCTGTCTGTGTATTGCGGGATGGGTGAACACTATCCCTGGCTTCCACCACCTGGATGCCAGGAGCCAAGCTCCTCCAAAGTTATGAGACCCAAAATGCCTCCAGAATTTGCCAACCTCCTCCGGAGGGCAAAGCCACCCTGCGGCGGGAGAAGGGCTGTCGTCGGTAACCCCAGAGTCCCAAGCTGCATTGTGAAGATGGTTACATCTGTCTGCACCCCATCACCTTGGCTGGCAGGATCATCAGGTACTTAACCTACTTCTCCCAAACAAAGGGCATCCTTTACTTTTCATAACCGCCCTGGGAACCTGTCCTGTGCATCTCCATTGTACAGAGGAAACCCGGGCGCAGGAAGGTTAATCCTCTTCCTGAGAACGAGACCAGCAGGTGGGGAGTTGGGATCCAAAGTCTGGGTCTCCCTGACTCCACACGGTTCCACCTCTGGGAGCCTTTGCATACCAACGCGAACCATATCTTGTCTGACAGCATTTCCGTGCCCATTCCTCCAAGCCTGCTGCTGGTGGTGGTGGGGACACTGAATGCCCCACAGTGCCCCCCTGACATCATAATGGCAGAGTATCATCAAGATGCAGCCTCTGTCTGAGAGTAGGGTGTCTAGCAGGGAATGTCACCTGCAAGGTCTTTGAAAGTTGCTTCCTTCATCCTGTCCCCAGCAATATCACACACACACACACACACACACACACACACACACACATACTCACCTGAACCAGGGGCAGCCTGCAGGAAGAAAGCTTGTGCTGTGCCTTGGGTGATGAGGCCGACACACACTGAGAAAACTCCACCCCTAAATTCTCTGAGACACGCTGATTATTACTGCTGACTAGTGTACATGCCCTCATGTACATGGGCCCAGGACAGCTCTTCTCCAGGAAAACATGTTTGTCCCCATTCCTTCTCCCCTTTAACAAAGTGACCTTTTGTTGGGAAGTCGTGTCTGAAGGAAAAGGAGAGCTGGGGCGGCTCCAAATTGATGTCACCCCTGCAATATGGTAATGTCCCAAAACACCGTTATAAAGGGCACCAAATACCCACTGGACGCAGACAATGCACGTGGTCAAGGCGACGAGAGCGTCTTGTGAATAGGCCAAGATATTCCCAGAGCCAAAGTATCCGTCCACGCGCTTCTGGTACTTACAGTGACAACAATTTCAGATGGCCTTGGGCGACGGTCCTCCAGACCTTATGTTACCGAGACCGCCGTGAGCAGCAACGGGGATGGTGGGTGCCTCTCAGCAGACAGAAACAGGGTGCACCAGGCTCATCCTGTGAATTCATCCAAGAAGAAAAATTGGACACCGAACCACCACATTCTGAAACACTTCAATGAAACGAGCGCTTTCTGGCCTAGGGGACTCCTCCTCCTGCGTGTTTTCTTCTTTCCATGCTCTGCCCAACTCCTACTCATCCACAGGTGTCAGCTGAGTGGCCACCACCTCAGAGAAGCCCCCTGTGATTTATACAATCTTTATAAAGCATGTGCCCCATGGTTGGCAAATCCTAGCCCTGTTTTTTCTTCCCCCCTCGATAGCAGTTGTCACTATTTGCAATAGTCTATTTATTTGGTTTCATTTTATTTGGTATCTGTCCTTCCCACAGGCTCTAAGAGTCAACAGGTCAGGGCTAATTCTTTGTCATAGCAAGCTCTCGCTAAATATTTTCCCAGCAGAGCTGGGGTCACAGACTACGGGGCAGGGGACTGTGCCCCCATCTGCTTTTGGAGCCAAGTAAGAATGTTTTCACATTTTTAAACGGTTGAAAAAAGGACATTTTTGTGACACGTGAAAAGTCCATGAAATTCATATTTCAGGGTCCATAAGCAAAGTCCAAAAATACTGGAACACCCATTCATTTACTTATTACCTGTTGGCCCCTATATTACAAAGTCCGAGTGGAGTAGTTGCGACAAAGATTGTTTGGCTTGAAAAGCTGAAAATGTTTTACTATCTGGCCCTTTACAGAAAAAGTTTTTCGATTTCTGGTATAGAGCCCCACCCACGACTTGAAAATGAGTTCAAAAAAAGCCAACTCAATGCCCTTCAACCTGAAGAATATATATACATATTTTTTCAAATTGTTGACATTTAGACAAAAACTAGCATGTCCCATGGAGCAATTTCTTGTGTAAATCTATTGTTTACCCTTTTAAAATAGGAAGCATAATCTCACTTGGTAAATAATATTCACAAGGGGCTTCCCTGGTGGCGCAGTGGTTGAGAGTCCACCTGCCGATGCAGGGGACCCAGGTTCGTGCCCTGGTCCGGGAGGATCCCACATGCCGTGGAGCGGCTGGGCCCGTGAGCCATGGCTGCTGAGCCTGTGCATCTGGAGCCTGTGCTCTGCAACTGGAGAGGCCACAACAGTGAGAGGCCCGCGTACCGCAAAAAAAAAAAAAATAATATTCACAAGAGAATGCTACGTTAGAGAAAAATTACTATTCCATAGATTTTTGTCAATCTAAGTCTTGCTCTATTGAAGTTCAGCTCCCAGCAACAATTTCTTGGGTTCAGTCAGTACCCCAGAAATATTTTCCCCCCAGAGATGGCATTTGAAACTGTCATCAATCTTCTGGCATGGCTTTCCATCTTAGGTTCTACTGAAAACAAATGGTGTAAAAAAAGTTCATTTGTTCCATTTTTAAAACTAGATTCCACATATAAGTGAATGAACTTTTTTACAAAACAGAAACAGATGTGCAGATCTCGAAATCAAGTCTATGGTTACCAAAGGGGAAACACGGGGGGGAACTGGTAAATTAGGAGTTTGGGACTGACATACACACACTACTATGTATAAAATAGATAACTAAGAAGGACTTACTGTACCGCACAGGGAACTCTACTCAATACTCTGCAATGACCTATATGGGAAAAGAATCTGAAAAAGAGTGGATATATATGTATAACTGATTCACTTTGCTGTACACCTGAAACTAACACAACATTTAAAATCAACTATACTCCAATAAAAATTAATAAAAGTTAGAAAAAAATTTTAGAAAAGGAATGGTGTGCTATCAGTGTTGACCCTTCGCCTCTGTCTTCAGGAATGAAGGAATCTCTGGGCATGGTCACCTCTTCTGCCCTCTCTCCAGGATATTAATTGGCAAGATTAAGATCGTAAGGACGCAGATTTGAACACGTGGGTGACGCCCCTTGCAGGGCAGGGAAGACCCACATCATCATTTTTCCTTTCTTGTGCGCACACCTTTTATTGACAGGAAACAGATTTTAAGAGATCAGCATGGAAGCCCTTTGACCCGCATTTGATACTTTATGGAGAGGAACAAACACGTCTAAAGGGATTAAGTCACAATGCCTCTCACAGTGGTATTGCCACCAGGGACTATACCTGCAGGAGGAACACACACATAGGAAAGTCTAATGGTCCATGCGCAGAGCACACTTTTCAAAATAACGCTGGCGTGTTCTCACCCGGGGCGATTTTGCCCCACAGGGGCTACTGGACGATGTCTAGAGACATTTCTCGTTCTCGCAAATGTGTGGATACTATTGGTATCCAGTGAGGAGAGGCCAGGGATGCTGCTAATTACCTTATGATGCACAGAACAGCCTCTCCCACTGCCAACCACAAACACGCATCCAACCCAGTCCCGCACCGCAAAGAACGAGCTGGTCTCAAACATCGCTAGCGCCAAGGTTGAGAAACTGCTTTAGATAATCAGTCTGGTCATCATTAAACCCGGTGTGATGCCAGAGATTGGCAAAAACGTGGATGGGGCTGGAGGGGGCGTGTCACACCAGTGTGTTCCAACAGTCACGCACAGCCAATTGTGAGTGGTAGTTCCACTATGACTGTGATAAGTTGTGTGAAAATAAAAGTCTCTGGAGACGAAATTTATAACCCAAGTTATAGCCACAGAACAAGAAAATTGAAGATCAGGGGGTTAGGTCTGCTTTATTATTAGGAACCTATATTTTGATTTAGTTCGTGAGTTAACAGTAAGCATGCTCCGTGACCCTTCCCACTGCTTATCTGATCGTCGCAACTGTCATTTACTTGGTCATTTTTTTCATCATTCTCATCCCCTCTCCAAATGAGGTTTTAGTTGTACAACACTGAAAATCACGACAGTGGTGCAAGGGCGGAGTTAGAACCCACTGTTCCTTGTCCTTGATTGCGAGACACCAAAAGCCCTGGAAACCGAAAGATTTTTGTACATTTTGTTTTTTATTTGGCAGCGAAACCCAACCTGAACCGATGAGGCATCCGTCTTGTCTCAGCCCTCGTGCCTCAGCTGTTTGCTAGTATCATGCTGCACTGTCATGAAACACTAGGCTCAAGTGCACTGGGAAAGCAGCAAAAGGAAGTTAAGACACCTCGTGAGTAACAGTGAGAGGAAAGAAGGAAGGTATTTGTCATTAGCAATAGCCCGGAAGCATGGTTATCAGATAAGGTCAGCCTCGGAGGACTCTTACTTGAAGAAGATGGTCTAGAAAGATGGTAAACAGATGAAAAGGATGAAAAGGTCAGTGGATGAAATTCGACCGATGGTTTTGCCATAGGTTTGCAGATCTGGTCCCAGGATCTATTTCCTGGGGCTCCATGAAAGACAGAAGCTGATAAGAACTTTAGTCCTGAAAATACATGTAACACGGATGAAAACAGCCCTATCTTGCCACTAAGCTATAATCCCAGAGAAACCCTTACAAGCTGTGGGAGAGAGGTCTTCTAGCTTAGGTTGATGGTCGTGAAAAAACAGCCAAGACGATGGCAATGTGAACTCAAATCACCTCTTCATCCTCACCCACACAGGAAGGGTTTTCTAAGAAATATTCCCCGAGTAGTCCAAGCACCAGCATACCAAGAGTAGACAAGCCAGGCTAGAACAAAACTGTAAAATAATATAGTTTCTAGTGTGCTCTCTCACACACTTCTTGTGAAATGGAACACTTCAGGTACTTATTTCTTCTTTGATATGAAATCTATCAAACCATGGGTTTCTGTATTCCATGAAGAGCAGATAAACATTTTCTTCCATTCTACGTTGGTTGTATACTGATAAGGGCAGAGTTAACAGTGGTGGTCATGATCACAGAATTGTGAACTACAGTGGGAAAAAAAAATCACGTAGAACAGGGGTTGGCAAACTATGACCCCCGGGTCAAACCAGCCCACTACCTGTTTTTGTAAATAACGTGTTATTGGAAACGCAGCCGTGCACACGTTCATTTATGTACCGTCTATGTCTGCTTTTGCCCTGTCATTGCACAGCTGACCATATGATCTGCAAAGCCAACAATATTTACCATGTATGTGGTCTTATACAGAAACTGTTGGCCGACCCCTGACCCAGATATGGCTAAGATATGTGATCTGTTAATTCTTGGCCTCAAGAACCAGAGATTATGGCAAATTCGCTCCACAAGAGAGACCACTCAGAAAGGACACTAGATTGACAAGACAGACTGTAATAAAAGAAGTCCCTGGGAGGGTCGATTTTCACATGACCATTTGGTCCCTGTAGACCCTATTCCCTAACCATCACCGCTTGGCCAAATAGTACAGGATGAGAGTACTAGGCTGACTCTAAGGCACCCCATCGCAAAGGTACTCGAGCATCCAGAGATCATGGACATATGTTACGGGTTCGTGTACAGCTACTTCTTACTTTGACTTGCCTACATCTCATGCTTTCCTTAGAGACAGGAAGTGCCCAAGGTGTTGATGGTCTATCCTCATACAATTTAATTTACCAGTATTTGAATACAGTGTAACTATCAGAGCAGTTGTCTTCATGTATCCCACTGGGAGAAATAGTCATACATTTTTCGGCAGGAATATTAACACGTTTGATTTCAGAGTGCTGCCACCACCTGCTGAGGGGGTCCTATGAGCTACAGAAAAGGCACTTGTTACCTTCTAAAGCATGCATAACTCAATTCCAAGCTCCAGTCCTTGGAGTCCTGGCTCCAAGGACTTCAGATAAGAAATTGTGTATCGATATTCAACTGTGGAAATCCTGGGAATTTAATCAGAGTGACTGCCAAGATGTCACTATATATCAACGACATCTGGAATCAGACCAAATTAGACAGCTGCACCCCTAATTCACAGAAGCCCCTTCAAAAGCAACAAAAGCCACGTGGTATTTCCCTGTCTCCCAGGGTGGAGACTCAATTATGTTGCTGGGAGGCTGGGTTGATTTCAAACCCACAGTCGAAAATGTTAGGATTTTTCATAGTTCAGTCCAACTGCCAAGTGGCATTTATGCCTGAAATGGGGCCGAGTATGAACTTATGACACAAAACAAATTCCATAAATCAGCTAAACAGAATAACGTTGAC
Organism: Aethalodelphis obliquidens; assembly: GCF_003676395.1. NCBI lineage: Eukaryota > Metazoa > Chordata > Mammalia > Artiodactyla > Delphinidae > Aethalodelphis > Aethalodelphis obliquidens. Next base: position 4,637,946 of record NW_020838035.1, on the reverse strand, counting down.
CCAATGAGGGGAAAGAATTACAACCACGCAACTGTCTTTTTTTGCCATGGGTGGGGACAGTTTCCAATGTGCCAACAAATTCAATTTGTGTTGTCTTCATCTTACTCAGGCCATTTTCTGGTTTGCTCTGGAGGTTGTTACTGTCTTCATTCTATTCTAAGAATATTGTAATTTTCAAAGGGTCAGTTGGTCATTTGATACTTCAAGAAATGGAAGGCTCTCAGGCTCAGGTAATTGTTTTCACTCATATGTTACAGAAAGAAAACATCTCCATTTGCAAAACTGCATACTGGAGATGCAATTAATATCTCCCAGAACCTATTCTGTGTGCTATCCTAGTAAAACCTTTAACTATGGAATCAAGCACAGGGAGGTCCTGTTTAATAACTTGGACGATCTTGGGTGAACGATTTTGCCCCTGAGTCTCCATTTTTGAGCACATTTACATCTTCTCTCCCTAAATCAACTGAGCCATTCTCCCCATGGAGGCCACATCTTCTTTGTACTTCCCATTGTCCAAAAGGCTGTGTGTAGCAGCAGACAGAAGGGGGATCTCACTAAATGTTTGCTGCATTTATGTCTTCAATTAGTTGTACGACAAGTTCTGAAGGTTTCTCCTGGGGAACTAGCAAGAGTCTTGGGGAATTCAGAAGTTTCACGAAGAACTGGAAATGAAGAGGGAGTCCTTGGTGTTCCAGTGGTTAGGACTCTGAGCTTCCACTACCGAGGCGCAGGTTCGATCCCTGGCGGGGGCACTAAGATCCCACAAGCTTCGAGGCGTGGCCAAAAGAAAAAAAAAAGAACTGGAAATAAAGAGCTGTGGGAAACTATTATAATTATCAACCTCTATAAAAACTGTAAATGTGAAAACAAATTGAGTAAGATATACAGCTTGACTACGGTTGCCAGCAACCCCTGGTGTTTCTGGGCTTGTAGACCCGCCACTGTAAGTTCTGCCTGCATCAGCACGTGCAGTTCTCGCCATGTATCTTCCCATCATTCTCCCTCCGCAAGGCTCTATGAGTCTCTTTATAATGACACAGCCGCACTGGATCGGGGCCCACCTGACTCCTGTGGGACCTCACCTTTACTATGTACATCCTCAGCGACCCTACTTCCAAATAAGGTCGCATTCCAAGGTTCTGCCAATAACTGATTGGCAGCAGGGGTTGGGGAGAGGGTATCACTCTTCAACCCAGAACAAGCAGCCTTCTCCAACAATGGATGGGTATCCCCAGTGTACCCACCTCCTAGAATACAGGGAGGGAGAAATGGAGGAAAGCTAGAGCTGATCAAGAACTCACCCACCTTTCTCCTATCTGCAGGTTGTCCCAAATTTCCTCATTTCTACCCTGTCTTAAACCAGCATCCGTAAAGCAACCCCAGGACGCTTACACATCCCACAGGCATTCACTGTTGTTCAAAGCACTTTCCTACCCATCCCACCTGTAACAGGCTGTGTTTGTGAAAAGACTATTTCCCCTGGTTACAGGTAAAAGGACCTGGGCGGGGCGGGGGGGTCAAAGTTCTGAGCTAACGCTAGATTCCATTTCCAAGTCTAGTCAGATACATTGGTTCAAAAGCTATGACGGACACCTGCTGGTAGCAGCAAGTTATAGTCACTCCATGATAAGGAACATCCATCCTCTGGGGTTCAGGGGGAGCCCAGCTCCAGGCACTTTAGGGCACATTATTAACACTGAGCCAACACCTAAAGCACACACCTGTACACTAGCTTCACGCGGCTTCTCTTCCTCTAGATTCTGAAGGACTCTGGCACCCACTGTGGGATGAACTGCTTCATGAAAGACACTATAAGACGGCCATTGATTCTGGATGGATAAAGCCTATATGGCAAAATGCTGACAACTACTGAATCTATCATCATCATCTGTAAACCCATCAACTATTGAATCTATCATCATCATCCGTAAACCCATCAACTATTGAATCTATGATCATTATCCGTAAACCCTTCCACTGTGGAATCTGTGATCATCTGTAAACCTTTCAACTATGGAATCTATGATTGTCTGTAAACCCTTCAATTATCGACTATCATCAACTGTATACCCTTCAATTATTGAATCTAGGATCATCTGTAAGCCCTTCAATTACTGAATCTATGGTCAATGATGAAGGATATAAACATGATCATTCGTTCACCTGAGATTTAAGTGGGGGGAAAATTTGTAACAAAAAGTTGGGTAGAGCCTTAGGAAACAGAAACAAAGTATAAACTATAACCTTTTTTTAAAAGGCCATCCCCATGAAGAAACTAGGGGTAAGACAGGAATAAAGACACAGACCTACTGGAGAATGGACTTGAGGATATGGGGAGAGGAAGGGTGAGCTGTGACAGGGCGAGAGAGAGGCATGGACATATATACACTACCAAACGTAAAATAGATAGCTAGTGGGAAGCAGCCGCATAGCACAGGGAGATCGGCTTGGTGCTTTGTGACCACCTAGAGGGGTGGGATAGGGAGGGTGGGAGGGAAGGAGACGCAAGAGGGAAGAGATATGGGAACATACGTATATGTATAGCTGATTCACTTTGTTATAAAGCAGAAACTAACACACCATTGTAAAGCAATTATACCCCCAATAAAGATGTTAAAAAAAGAAAAAAGGCCATCCACATAGCACCAACTCATGGGACAAACAAACTTCATCTCGGCCATGACGATGAGGTTCCTGAAACCGCCTTGGACTTGCAAGGCCAGCGGTAAGTCAATAAACAGCCTGAATGTGCCACGATGTCGGGGTGTGCTCGCGTTTTGCCAGGTGTCTGACGGTGATGTCAGGTGGTGGGCCGGGCACTCCACCAACGGCTGATGGCCACACGTCACACACCTGTATCCTTACACTTCAGTGGGCTTTGCAGCGTCCCGTCCTTGCTCAGGACACGTCCTTGGGGTGTTTATGTCAACACCTCATGGAAGGTCACGGTTCTCTAAAACAGCAACCCTCATATTTTTCAGCCGTAACCGTTCTTGGCATGACTTCACCTTATTAACTGGCATTTTCACGATGACCGCTTCATCGTGAAATGGGGCTTCACTTTACCTTGGGACCCGGCAGCTGGCAGACCAGTCTTCATAGTCTTAACATTTTATGCTAACCGTGATAACTTACTGAACTGATGTGTGTAGAATTTTCAAAGCATCGATGGCCAACACCACTTCTGTTTTGCTGTCTGCCCACGGACTTGAGTCCCACACCCTTGGGTCGGCAGATATACTGGCCCTGCCGACTAAACCATGAAGCGTTCCTCAGTGGATGCTACCGCTGCCTTTCTCTACAGAGATGGGCTTGAGTTAGGGCATTGAGAAGCAGGCCATGAGCGAGAAGCACCAGCTTTGGGCTTTCCTTGCCGGTCACGGGCTGTGCGGCTGCACCCCGCAAGCTCTGTCGCTACCCAGCTGCGAGACGGAAGAAAGAGCGACAGTGGCACCGATGGTTTACTGGATGGGGGAACTTAGACGTAAGAAGCAAAGGGTCCTGGAGCAACACCCCCGCTGTGTACAGCACAGAACACACAGGACATGGCAAGAGTCTCTGCAAGCGGCGGGGGAGAAGGAGGCTACCATTTATAGAGGGAATAAACATGAGGTGGGCTCATCCGTTACCAGGGAAACCAGGAGCCCACAGCCCCTCAGGTTAACAATCATCACGAGGGCAGATGTCTCCCTTTAATAAACCAACAGGTGGGGCAGCTCTGGCCTAAGGGGCAGGGGCCAAGCACGGTCCTGTGAGTAGGGTGTAGGCAAAGCAGGGACTGGTCAAGCAGGGGACGTACAGGGAACAAGAGAACAGCCATACTGAGTGGCCTGACCATATATAGGCTGATAAGTGGCGTCTGACTCAGGAGGACGGACAGTCTGTCAACTTTTGAGTGTGGATTTAAAGACGAGATTTAGAGGCAGATTCATGATTACTTGCTTTCAGTGTAAAATTATTCATCTAGGGTAGCTGGGGGGATTTATGGAACATGCCAGCTCCCTTAGGGGAAGACTTTGATGAATGACCTAGTACTCGATTACCACCCCCTACCCCAAAGTGCAGTCACATTCATTAAAGTAACCCCTGGTTTTGGTTTTACAGCTCGGGATATCTGATCTCAAATTGTAGCCTGGGAACTCTGCAGAATATGGGTGTTTTGGCTCAAACCAAAGGGCCGGACTCTATAGAGTCCAGGAATTAAAATCCAAAGGGCCTCAATCTACAGGTGAGACGATGGAGCCCCGTGAAAGGTGAGTGCCTGACCCAGGGTCACACAGGAAGGCAGCTGACACTGCAGCAGACTCCCAGGGCTCCTTCCAGACCCCGTTTTGGCTCCCCACGTGGCATCACCAGCCTTCCCCACAGGGGGAATATTCCTACCCGTTGACATGTGGCCAACTGTGGCAGCAGAGGGCAGCTCAAATCAGGTGCCGGCGTTCACCAGGAAATGACTTTAACAAGTGTGAACAATGCTGTTTCCTGGTGTCTCACCCCCCAGTTGGTTTTAGAAACCAAAGAGGTCACAACACCATTCAGACAGATCTAGTGAACAGAGAGAAAACCGGAGGTCAAGGACTGGAGAAAGCTAACTATGACCTTCTCGAGAAGTCGGTCAAGAAAGCAGAAAGTTTTATCTCAAGAGAATAAGGGCAGAGGCAACAGCCGGAGGAAAACCGATGAACTGGGGTCACGGAACCACGTGATGCCCCCGTGGCACTCGGCACTCGTAGGGAGCGTGCACAGTAGGAGAGGCTGCTGGGAGCCGCAATTCCCTTCTTTGTGCCGACAGCAAAACAGCTCTTTCCCCAAATTAAGCTCAGCTTAGAAGCGCTACATCACTGAACAGAATTACTGCCTCTCAGCGTTGAAGCTCTCGTAGGTATAAAAATATGGAAAGGGCAAAACTTTATGTTTTTGCTAATGCCCCACGATAATGAACATTCTGATTCTGTATAAGTGTTCTATGTCGACAGAAGGAATGTGTTTACTGCACCGTAACCCTCCATCTCTCTCTGATCTATCAGATGTCCCTGAACTGTCCCCAAGTACAGTGACCTGAGGAAAAAAGTTTCCGCTGTGTAAAATCAATGTGGGATGAGGCGGCAGGAAAAGTCAATGTTCACACTACTTGTTAGGGGACACATAAATGTTATTACTTCTGTAATAATTTCATTTTAGCAAGCAACACAATTGGCTATTAATGAGCTGAACGCAGAAATAGCTAAGGGATATATGCCCACAGAAAACTAGCCGGCCTCCCTGCAATGGAATGTTTACAGAGGCGACGTGAAAGGTGAGGCTCACTGAGTGAAATGGAAACAGATTTTGGAAGCATCCGAAGGCCAAAAGCAAGAGTTTCTTCCAAAGTCAGACTAGGTAGGTTTTCAAAGAAAACGGAGACACATTGTGAGCAAATTACTCTCACAGAGGCAAAATGGGTAGATTTTGATCGAATAAGTTTGGCAGAAAATGAGACCAGGGAGGACGTGAATCCAATAATCCAGGTTATGAGTCTTCCAACTGGGGCTCACCGACTCCTAGGAAGACACAAAGACTTGCGGGGGCATGGGTATGTGGGGAAGGGATGCACCCTAAGGGAATCTGCTGACAGATTTTCAACTTCCATTTATGCTCTGCTCCAAAAACGTGCTGCCTGGGTTTCCACCCTCACCTTCTTCCCCTTGGTACAAAAGGCATCGCTGGCATCCTGGCTCTTACCGTGGAGATCACCCCAGGATATAAAATCCTTTCAAGTGCTTCAGGGACAATGTGAAATCTTGGTATCAATGGGGTATTGGCCAAAGGGCCAAGGGTGAGTCCTTTGCGACTAGATTGGTCAGGGAGTTGCCAGGAAACATGGAAATGGTTCTAAAGTGCCAATACAACATCCACTTTCAAGGAACATTCTGGATGGAATGGAGACGAATTAAAGAACAAAGAACCACCCAAGATGGCGGCCACCATAAAAAGGGCAGGTGCAGAAGACATCAATGTGGCTTTGGGGAGATTAAACAGGAGATTAAAAAAACAAAAAAAATTTGCACAGAATATAAGTAGAGTCACAGAGCTGAAGGAAGAAATAGAAGTGAAGAAAGAAACAACTCCAAAAGTTCGAAGATGCTTGTGAGTACATCAGGCTTGCAGACGATGACCGCTTAGTGATACCTCATCAGATTGGTCTCCCTGTGTTTTCATCAGTCACTCTCAAGAAGAAACAGGAGAAATGTTAGAAGAAGCAAAGGAAAATCTGCAAGAAATTGGCGCCTTAGAATCCAGAGTGGAGTCATTTCAGTGGGAGTTGGCAGATTTGAAAGTTCAGTTATGCAGAACTGGGGAGAAAAGTAAACCTTGAAGCTCATGAAAGTTAAACACCTAATAATACTTTAAAAATGTGTTTAATAAACATGAATACTGTTTCTAAGAAAAAGAACAAAGAACCAGGTAAGTACAGAATTTGAGGGTGAGTGGAGAAGCAAGATAGGAAGATGGAAAGACAATTGTGAACTTTCGCCACAGACAGGGCTATAGTGCCCAAACGCCCCCCTTATTGGATGAATCCAAATAGTGCATTGCAGTGAAACTCCTAAGATGAGCATCGGCAGATGGTGGCCATGGAGTCAGAGAGGTACTTCAGAAACTAAGCCAGCCAGGTGGATGACTAACTGGATAAGGGAATGGGGGGATGGACATGAATGCTTCCAGCACATGGACTGAAGGTACAGCGATTTGGAAAAGAGCAGCTAAAGGCTAAATTTTGCACATGCCTAGTTTGGAAAATATTTGTAGCTCATGTCACAGGAAAAAGACAATAAAATATTGTCGCCATTGTCAATTACTAAGGGCTACCAATGTGCTAGGCATTCTCCTAATACCGTGACTATATATTACCTACGATCCTGATACTATAAATATGTATCATCTGTGTTAACCTAAATTATCTATCATCTATTATTCCTTCCCATTTTACAGAAGGGGAAACTGACATTTACAGAAGTTCTTACCAACTCAGCTTGTATGTAGAAAAGGTGGGATTGAGATATAGGTTTTGTATCTGGAACGGTGCCTACCATCACTCACGATACCAGTATTGTCTCCCCGGATACTAGAATGAGGGGAGAAAGCAGAGCACAGGATAGGGAATTAGGAAACAGGACTAAGGGTGACATTTGATGCCATGGCTGTGGGTGAGATTGCCCAGCGAGGGGAAACAGAAGAAAAGAAGGGCATAAGACATAAGCGTGAGTAAACTGAAACTTCCAGGGGCAGAGGTGGGGAAAAGAACCAGAGAACGCAGCTCAGAAAGCGCATGCTGAAAGGTATGCAAAGAACCAGAAGTGGGAATCATCGAAAGGAAAAGATCCTGGAACTGGCAGTAAGACGGTCAAAGGTGACCTTGGGAAAGAAGATCCAGGAGACGCCAAGCCAGTTAGATAGAGGTAGAGATGAAAGTCTGTGACGTGGACCTGAGGGGATAAAGAGGATTGATTAAGAAGGTGGCTTTGGGAAGCCAGAAGGGATCACTGAGGCAGCCTAAAATCTAAGGCAAGTCTAAGGATTAAAGGGAGAGAGGTGAGTCCCATTTGTCAACAGCCATTGGCTGGCCAGTCCCTTAGTTAGTTTGCTTGTTTGTGTATACTTTTCAGAGTTTCAGAGGTAGCAAAGTTTCCCGCTACCCATGAGAGTCTGTGAGGCTGTGATCCTGGGGGATCCCAGGAGGGGGTTGGATTTAAAATGCCGGGGAATGCAAAAGGGGTCTCAGCTCATGTGAGTAGATCAAACAGCAAGCAATCCCGAAGGCACAGCCCAGGATATGAGTCAACATTGTGCAGTGGATCAGGTGAGCATTTCCACGTGATGGTCTCCAAGAAACGTACCAGCACCATGTGGAGTCAGACACATAAAGTGAATAGGGCCGATTCCAGGTGGGGCTCTGTGACATCCGCCGGTACGGCTTCAGAACTTTGAAAATACAGGTGCTGTTTAAATGGATTTTTACCTTTCTAAGGATTAGGTCTGATGCAGTGGGCATGCTGTCCCATCCAAGGGCATGTAAATTGCCCAGGTAGACTTGGGAACTAGAGCACCAGGTGAGTATTTTGAGGAGTTTGTTTGGGGTTTTTGGTCTTCCTGACATGATGGAGATCTGAAGCCATTTATTTCATGATTCTCTGCCCTTCCCCAACCTCCCGAATACTCCCTTTCAAAGTCTGGGTTCATTAGAGGGAAACCCTATTTTGCTAGGCCGATTTCTTGCTTTCTCCCTCCTCCGCTGGACCCTTTACAGATTTGTGATTGCAATGGCAGACATTCATGTCTGAGTCCATTTTAATGCTTGAGTCATTCCTTTTTCAGAGTCCCTGGCGAGGAGATATTATCTATTTTTATCTGAACGACTCTAAACCCCAGGGCACGCGTTGGCCATTCACTATTATAGATTTTAAAAGAGGTCACCTCCTTCTGAGGATTTCTATCACTTCGCTTCACCAAACAATTCTTCCTGGTTTATCACAGTCAATTTCAGAGCAATATTTTATCTGTGGGATAAAGTTTCCAGAAAGAAGAGAGTTTATCAGATATTAAGCTTTTAGCTGGGCAGTACTTCCAGCCGATGTCCAGGAGCGAAAGTCCCAGATCACCAGTAGATCAGGTTTCTGTGCCAGTTTCATTATCTATAGGTAAGAACTCATTATTCACTGCCTGGACCAGGCCTGGGAGTCTACTGTATAATTGCAAATTATCTCACTTGGTATCTTCTCTCTTTTGAAAATCCTTACCAAATAATACCCTAGCATGCTTCCATGTCCAGATTTCAAGTTTTGATTTTATTTACAACTGTGTAATTTGCCCATATTCAGTGCATTTCCCTTACTCCTACAATTAGCTGTGCCTTTTGAAATAACTGTACATTTGTTCAAATGAGAGCAGTCTGAGATAGACAAGTAATGATCATCTCATTGACAATGACTTGTTTATAAGGGAAATCAGTCTTAAGGACCTAAGTATTGGTCCATATACCTTTCCTTTGGAAATGACCATAATTTCAAGTAGTTAGGAGAAAACGGTGAAAATGGCAGAAGAAGGTCAGACGATTTAGTGTAAAGGCAGACAAAAGACAAGCATTCCAAGCAGTGAGGGGCATGGAGATGCAGAGAACACATAAGTTTTATTTCCTCATGCTTGAGCGATTAGTTCTGGGACCTTGTAAGACAAGGATTATAGGGTCATGGAGCAGAATGATATGATCTGATGATTGGCAACATCCCCGAGAGCAATCATCACAGGGTTCCAAGAAATATGATGAAATTGAGAAAAATCTGACTTCTTAAACACATCTTCAGGCATGGGGAGGAGTGGGGATGAAAAGCAACGGGCATGAAGGATCTCACTGGAGTGATGAAAACGTTCTAAAACGGATTTACGGTGATGATCGCACAACTTGGTAATTTAATGCAAACCACTGAATGGTGCAAGTGGGTGAATTTCAAAATACGTAAAATAAGCCTCAAAACATTTGTAAACAGGCGTTACATCACTTAAAGAAAAATAACACAGACTGAATTAAAAATGTATATATGTAAATTCAGAACAGAGTGCCCTTGTGTGCCACTGGAAATTGAATAAGGTGGTTGGGCTTTTACATGTTTTATGCTTTTTCTCTCTTTCTGCTAGATGTGAACGTGTGTGTGTGTGTGACTGACTTGTCTCCTGATGTTTCTGGCAGGGACACGTCCGCTTGGGAGGACCTTCCCCAGCGTCTGTCTGAGGCAGCCCACCAGGATGCGGAACCAGCACGGCTGAGAGAAGCTAAGGTCTCAGGAAAGGTCAACAATGTGTGGGTAGAAACAAGACAGAAAAGCAAACAGGGTTTGACCCACAGGGTAAACTGTGTAACGGGACGGAGTGTGGGGAATGGCCCAGGGCAGTGGCTCAGGGCCAGGTTTACCAACAACTGGGTGCCTGAGGCTTCTAGACTCTGCACGTGGTGCAGGCATGGTGGCTCAAAGGTACACGGGGTTCTGGGGGGCAAGTACGATGCTTTTCATTGCCCCTGTTTTCAATGAGCACCCGATACTCTTAGGCTTCATGGATCGTCCAAAGTCATGATTTTTAGTAAGATCTCCAAAGACAGCAGTATCTTCAAGATTATTTCCATGGAATTGTCCAAGTTTTTAATTCAAGGCATCTTTTTATCATTGAAAGGCTGCCAAGGGTGGATGCTAATTCTTTCCAATCAAATTTACTTAAATTCAATGATTACTGTATAATATACGGAAAACAGACAGTGAGCCCTATTTGTTAAACATATTTTTATGAACGTAGCAACGGCATATCCGTTTTGGTTTTCAACTACATGGAGACAAATTCATTTCATGAATTTTTGTTCTTCCAGAATCCCAGGAAGAAGCAGCACTGAGCATCTTTGCAGGAAAAGCAGAAGTGCTTCCTGCAAGAGATGATGATGAAGCTGAGAATGTAGTTAATTATGTGCTGCAGGGAAAATTCTCCTGGGACAGCACGGATGCAATAGGGGACTCCAGGTTTGGTGAAGAAGGAAATCCTAAAAGTCTTACTGAAAAACAAAATCTATGAATAAAAGTGACTAACTGTGGGAAGCATTCCAAGCAGATTGGTAAATAACCAACTGTTACATTGGTAGGAAAATATAAAAGGGCCACAGAAAGGATCCCCCAATATCCCTGCTATGCAGTTATCACAAGTCAAAATGACACTAGCCTCTCTAATTTCGCTCCCTATTGGAGCCAAGAAAAAATAATCATACTCAAAGGATAACTTTATACACAAGGTTCATTCAGCTTAAAAGATGCAGAAGTGAAAAAGTCACAGGAACAGACATTCCATTTGAAAACTTCAGTGGCAGCTAGGCTCAAAGGTAGCTGGGAATGTATGGCATTCATGTAATTCTTTAAAGAAGGCCATCTGGAGTCACCATATTGATTCTTCCAATGGCTCTAATGGAATATATAATTAGGTGCCACGTGTATTGCACACACACCATCGTACCCTAGGAGGCTTCATGTCCTAATGAATACTTGGGCAGTGGCCAGGAGCACTTTTTTTTTTGCTGAAAATAAGTTGTAAGTAGTCACTCAGCCGCTTTCACACCGCTGTGTTTGATAAAATCCCTAATCTCATAATGTGTCCACTGGACACAACTGTATGTGTTGAGGGTGAGGAAATGGGGTTGGAAGAGAGATGGAAATTGGTGCAGTCAACACAGAGAGAAAGGCTCCTGATCTAACTGGAATTTGAATCTTCATAAGGTGATGGGCCATTGGTTCCACCCCCTGGACCTCAGGACACCCAGTTCTGTCCCCAGACCAAGGCAGGCTTGGATGCGGGTAATAACACTTTGTGGGTGGAGAGGAGAGGGAGGCCAGGACGCAGGTGAGAGGTAGATGACGTGTGATGGAGAACAGGCAGGTGGAGGGAGGGTTCCAGAAGACCCTGTTTACTCCCGGCTCCGTGGCCCATTTCAAGTTGGGGAGCAGATTCAACTCAACAACTCAGAGACTTCTGGGATCCCTGCCACCATCTGGAACACCAGCAGCCCCGCCCGACGGCAACTCCCAACAGGACCAGGAATCGCCCCTACGGATTTTCAAGTCCATCTCCAGCCACCAGGACAGGTTTGATGGCCTCTCGGGACCCACGGGCCTCCTTTCGTGACCCTGGAACCATGTGACCCTGTGTTTCAGGTGACTGGTTTCTGGGCCCCTCCTTCCTTGTATTTCACCTGAGCCTTGGCTGTCCCACCTTTCCCAACAGGCTGCTGGGCAGACAGAAACAAGTCTTACAAACTCTCATGGTACAAACTGAGGCTTTGCCAGGCGCTCTCTCACGCATAAACTGCATCTTCCTCAACACAAATTCTGACAGGAGATGCTGTAATTTTACCTCTCAGGGCCGCTCAGCCACAGCAGAGACAACCGTCTAAAATGAGGACCTCAACGATGAAGAGAGATGAAACCTGGAGGTGAAAAACAGCACGGCAGGTGCTCAGAAAGTGAAACATAAACTGGCCACGTGACTTGGCCAGACCACTTCTGTGTGTACACCCAAAAGAAGCGGAACCACACTGTTAAAGACATCTGCACGCCCGGGGCTCACAGCTCACAAGAGCTGAAACGTGAAAACCCACACGCTCAACAACAGGTAAACGGATAAACAAAATGCAGTCCAGCCATAAAATGCTACAGGATTCAGCCAAAAAAAAGAACAGGGTTCTACAACGTGGACAAGTCTTGAAAACACGATGCTCAGGGAGCGAAGTCAGACACAAAAGGCCACATATTGTGTGAGCCCATTTATAGGTAACGTCCAGAAGAGGTGAATCCACAGACACAGAAAGGAGATGAGTGGTAGAGGCTAAAGGGAAAGGAGGTTGGGTTTGGGGGGGACTGATAAAGGGTATGGGGTTTTGGTGGGGGGAATAATGAACAAGTTCTAGAACTAGAGAGAGGTACCAGTTGAACAAAGTGGCTGGATACACTAAATGCCTCTCAGTTACACACTTTAGAACGGTTAACATGCCATTTGTTGAATTTTTCCCCAAGTTTTTTTAAAAAAGCGTTAAAAAAGACACATCAAGCTGAAGTTTACTTTTTAAAAAAACACCACCAAGTCTTCTGATTTCACTAGCGTGATGTTCCAGCCTCAAACTGAGATGTGGACAAATGCCAACCCCCCACTGTGAACGCAAACAGGACTGTAGGTCACCGCTGGTGACGATCTGGGCCCACCAGCGTGGCCCAGGGACCATAGACTCGGGTCCAATGAACCTTCTGCGTAAGGACAGAAGGAAGGACTACACGGACAGCAGTGGAGTGATAACTTCCAACCAATAAGAGAACACTTTCTGCTGTAAGGCCTGGGTGGACCAAACGGGGCTGGGGGGAGGGGAGAGCTGACCTGGTAGCTAGGATCACAGAAGAAGGATGTCACTAGGGTCTACTGGGTGTAGGGAGGCAAGGGCTGTCCAGAGAGACCTATTTTCCAAATCCTGTTTAGGTTCCCAGGTCCCGCCACAAAAAGGCATCTGTCGTAGGCAGGAATCTAAGATAGCCTCCATGGCTCCCACCTCCTGGTACCCACATCTTTGTGTGATCCTCTCCTCTTGAGGATGTGTGTGTGTGGGGGGGTGCTGAGATGTAAGACTTGGCAAAAGTGAAGGAATATGATTGAGGTCCCTAATCAACTGACTTTGTGCAACTCAACGAGGCTATTGAAGTGGGTGGGCCTGGCCTAATCAGGTGATCCCTTGGAAACAGACTCCAAGCAGAGGATTTGCAATCCTCCTGGCCTGGATGGAACAAACAGTCGTGGTGTGAAATGCCTTTAGGGAGGGGTGGCCCCTAGGAGCTGAGGGTCCCAGTCCTACAACCACAGGGAACTAGATTCTGCCAACCTGTTGAATGAGCTTAGAAGGGGATTCCAAGCTTTCAGGTGATAATACGACTGTGGCCAATATTTTGCAGGCTTGTAAAGACCGTCATGAGCAGACAAGCCAGGTAAGCCATGCGGGGACACCTGACCCACAGACACGGAGATAATCAATGGATGTTGTTCTAAGCCCTTAAATGCGCGGTAATTTGTATCCAGTGACGGATAACTACCAAAACATCCACTCCCAAATGTACATAAAATGGTAATAACACCACTGCATTTAACCAGGATGCAAAACCAGCAACTCTCAAATACAGTGGTCCCCTCCACCAGCAGCCACAGACGGCAGTGACAAGTCACATCAGTAGGACTTACAAAGAATTTTCAGCTCCTTAAGGCCAACGGTCCTGGTTCCTGGGGCTCTTCCTCTGACGCTGTGAGCCTCCCTCCCATCTGTGCAACTGAAAAAATCCCTTTCTGGGTGTGAGTGAGGCGGCATTGAGTTTCTGTCACTTCCAACCAAAAAAACCTGAGGATGCACCCTCTAGCTCTAGACAGTTATGACTATCACCTCCTTGATTAATGAACTCCTCACCTGGACTCATTTGCAATTAGAAGTTCCTGGACTCGACTGCGTGCTGCCGACTGTGATGAGTCTGCCTCAGGAGATGTCAATTATGTGACATGACCTGGCATGCCCAGGAAGGCAAATGGCTTTCGACACCCCTTTGGATGTCCCAGGGGATGGGTGACAAGATGGTGGGGCAGGAAAACTCTTGGCCCCAACGCTACCTATAGAACACAGATTTATTTTTTTCCCACCTGTAATATAAGATCCGCCTAGACCAACGACTGTCAAGCCCCAGTTACTTTGTCTTCTGGGGGACAGGTGGCACTGTCTGGACACATTTTTGGTTGTCACAGCTTGTGGGCGTTGCTCCACAAGCAACACAGCTGTGCTCACAAGCTGTGACCTTCTACCCACTGGCATCCCGTGTGTAGAATCCAGGGATGCACATGAATATCCCACAATGCACTGCCAACAAAAGAACGATCCGGCCCCAGGTATCATTCGTGCCAAGGTGGTGCATCGTGCTCTCAGTCCAAGCTCTGTCTTACTAATTCTTAAATGCTTTTTCTAGCCCGGCAGTTGTCAACGAGGGGGACTCTGCAGCTTGTCCCCAACGCCCACCCCCAACCCCACCCCCCAGAGGTGTTAGTGGTGTCTGGAGTCATTCTGGTTCTCACAACAGGGCAGGTGCTATTGGCATCTCCGGGATGGTGTCCAAAGATGGGCCTAAACATCCCACGACGCACGAGACCCATCCCACGACAAAGAATTCCCCAGGCCCACAGATCAGCTGTGCCCAGGCTGGGAAATCCTGACCCAGAGGCATACATGCTTGCTCACCAAACGACAATTTTCCCTTCTTCTTAATTAACCAAAAATGGACTTGGCCATTTTTTTTTTTTTTTTTTTTTTAACGGAATCACATAGCTGGCCTTTTCAAAGTCAATACATGCCTTTCAGTTTAGTACGTCCAGGGCCACAGAACACCAGGCTGGGCCCTCATAACCCACACGGTCCATCTGAGTTAGGGGTTCTTTGCCTTTCGGGTGCACAGGCTGGGGAGAAGCTGCCCCCCGAGCACACGGGGCACAGAAGCTCTGAGCACAGGGTCCAAAAGGCACAGTCCTTCTGCCCAACTCTTCAGGCCGCACTTAGGTTTCAGAGCGTTTTCACACTATTGCAAAGCTTGGACAGTGCAGAAAGGTCATGAGGTTTTAAGCACTGCAAGCTGCTTCTGAGGGTATAAGAGAGCATATGATGATACAGTAAATGGGGAAAAAAAAAAACACACCCACATAGTGCAAACACCATCTGATGTTCAAAGACACCAAGAACTAAAAATGAACCCTGCCCTGCTGGCAATTACAACCCCAAGTCCTCGGTCTCAAAAAAACACAAACAAGTGTGGCTAGCTGTGTTTCAGAGCTCAGAATTCTTTGGATTTTACAAAGTAATGGCTTTAAAAAAAAATCAAAACTAATTTATTAAAAGGATTCAAAGACCCCCTCCAACGCTGAGCTGCCTTAGGACGGCTTTTGGCACTCGTAACAGACACAGTCGTTTTCTACACTGAAAGCATTCGTTCTGTCCCACACACCATTCGGCAATTGAACCAACCAAAAATTGTAACCATGTGAGGTGATGGATGGTCACTAAAATTATGGTGCTCATCATTTGACAATACACATGGAATACCAAATCACTGTGCTGTACATCTGAAAGGTATACGATGTTAAGGTCAACGATATCTGAGTAAGACTGGAATATCTATAAATTTGTCGTTCAATAAAACTGGAATATATATGTATATATTCACCATTACCTTCATATATATATGTATAAAACATCTATACATGTATATGTTCACCATTACCTTCATATATATAGGTATAATACATCTATACGTGTATATGTTCACCATTACCTTCATATATATAGATATCTATATATGTATAAATGTACCATTACCTTCATATATATATATATATATATATACACACACATACACATACTATATCTTCAAATATATCATGTAATCCATATACCTTGAGCAAAGTTTTAGAAAGCAACCTGCAACCACACATATTAATGGTTCCGCAGCGATAAACACGATGAATATTTGCATTCTGTCGGCTAAAGAAAGACTATTCAACGGTACATCAGTTTTACATTCCTTGGTTCAGAATAAGTGTTGCTGCCAGACACTGGGCTTCCAATCTCTTTCTTTTCTTTCTGGTTACAGACAAAGGGCTGTGGATCAGAAGGCAGGGCTCTGTAGAAAAGCAATTGAAGAAGTCAGCCCTGGCAAAGCCGTCCTACGCTGAACAGTGTCTTGGCCAATCCCGTGATCTCACATAAGCCCACAGTCTCCTCATCTGTGGCAGAGGCGGCACGTAGGGACCCAGGAAACCCTGGCTCAGTGACTCAGCTCGTACAAGCTGGGGCGTCCTCCAGCAAGAGTGAAAGCTGCCTGGAAACCTGAGGGAAGAGCTGCAGACAGGACGCAGGGGCCCTCTTCCCACTTCCGTCAGGCCTCCAGGGGCTCCTTCCTGTCTCCAGTTCACAGGTGCTAAGCAGAGGATGCTCTGCCTCCCCAGGAAGCCTTCAGCAATGTTTGGACCAGGGCGCAGGTGTTCTCAAGCCCCTGCGGTGCACAGGACGCTCCCACATCAAAGAGTGATGCGGAATTGCAGTACATTGAGCTCCATAGAGACAGTGCCGGGGCAAGTGAGAGCCGGACGGGCACTGGGCGACTCTGCCTCGCGGAGGAAAAATAATCAAGCATGGGCAAAGGAGATCCTAAGAAGCCGAGAGGCGAAATGTCATCATATGCATTGTTTGTGCAAACTTGCCGGCAGGAGCACAAGAGGAAGCACCCAGATGCTTCCGTCAACTTCTCAGAGTTTTCTAAGAAGCGCTCAGAGAGGTGGAAGACCACGTCTGCTAAAGAGAAAGGAAAGTTTGAAGACATGGCAAAAGCGGACAAGGCCCGTTATGAAAGAGAAATGAAAACTTATATCCCTCCTAAAGGGGAAACAAAAAAGAAGTTCAAGGATCCCAATGCACCCAAGAGGCCTCCTTCGGCCTTTTTCTTGTTTTGTTCTGAGTATCGTCCAAAAATCAAAGGAGAGCATCCTGGCCTATCCATGGGCGATGTTGCAAAGAAACTGGGAGAGATGTGGAAAAACACTGCTGCAGATGACAAGCAGCCTTAGGAGACGGCTGCTAAGCTGAAGGAAAAGTACGGAAAGGATATTGCTGCAAACGGAGCTAAAGGGAAGCCTGATGCAGCAAAAAGAGGGAGTCGTCAAGGCTGCAAAAAGCAAGAAAAAGAAGGAAGAGGAGGAAGATGATGATGATGATGAATAAGTTGGTTCCAGCACAGTTTTTTTTTTTTCTTGTCTATAAAGCATTTAACCCCCCTGTACACAACTCACTCCTTTTAAAGAAAAAAAACTGAAATGTAAGATTTTTTTTTAAACTGTACAGTGTCTTTTTTTGTATAGTTAACACACTACCGAATGTGTCTTTAGATAGCCCTGTCCTGGTGGTATTTTCAATAGCCACTAACCTTGCCTGGTACGGTATGGGGGTTGTAAATTGGCAGGGAAATTTAAAGCAGGTTCTTGTAGGTGCACAGCACAAATTACTTACATATGGGGATGGTAGTTTTTTCATCTTCAGCTGTCTCTGATGCAGCTTATACGAAATAATTGTTGTTCTATTAACTGAATACCACTCTGTAATGGCAGAAAAAAGAAAAGTTGCAGCTGTTTTGTTGACATTCTGAATGCTTCTAAGTAAACACAATTTTTTTTATTAGTGTTGTTGTCCTTTTCATAGGTCTGAAAAGCTTCTTCCTAAGGGGAAGCTAGTCTTCTGCTATTGCCCATTTTGGATCACACGAATTATTACAGTGTTTATCTTTCGTAGAGTTAGCTGATAAAAAGCTTTCGTGTACGCACCCTGCATACTCATGATGAGGGTGATAAAAGCTTAATTGAGACAGTTTTCATCCATAACTGAAACTCAAATCTTGATCGGTGGATATCAGATGTCACATAGCCCAGGTTCATTTACAAAGTGAAGAGTAACCAATCTACTCACAGCACGAGATTATTAGAATCAAACATTTTGAAAGTCTGTCCTTGAAGGACTAATAGAAAAGTATGTTCTAATCTTTACATGAGGACTCTACATCCTTTAACTCCCATTACCATGTAATGGCAGTTATATTTGCAGTTCCCACGTTTAAGACTGAGAATGTATCCCCAAAAGCGTGAGCTTAAAATACAAGACTGCCATATTACGTTTTTTTTTGTTGTTGTTGTTGATATTAGTCCCAACAAAGGCTCTGGAGAAAAAGTGCTGGCTGTAAATGTCTTCTCCTATTTATCTAAATATGGATTGTTTAGGAAACTTGAGATCCTCCATTAAAGGTATTTTTAATTAATTGGGCCAACTTTTAAAGTCGTATACCACATTTTAAATCAGGTATATTTTCCTATATTATGGTTTGCCCCTTTATAAACGAAATAGACATGAGGGAAGAAGACAAGCTTTGTATTTCAGTGTGAATTACCTGATTTATTTGAATTCGATTTTTCTCTACAACACTCAAGCTCATTCATCAGGGTCATATGTTTATCTGCTTAACAGTTTAGGGAACAATTTGGCAATGTTGTCGTTCTTGAGATTATCGTTCTCTTAAAGTGCCAGTGTTCTAAAATAGCGTTCTTGTAATTTTACACGCTTTTGTGATGGAGTGCTGTTTTGTTATATAATTTTGACTTGGATTCTTTCCATTTGCATTTGTTTTATGTAATTTTAGGAGGAATACAGAAGATCTGAGTCCTGGATGATACTAATAAACTAATAATTGCAGAGGTTTTAAAAAAAAAAAAAAGAATGATGCGGCCCCCAAAGTCAGCACTGTGGTGCCCAGGCTGAGGAACCCTGCTCCACCGCAAAGCTCTGACTGATGCATTTTATTCTATTGTTTTATGAAGTATAGTTGATTTACAATGTTGTGTTAATTTCAGGTGCAGAGCATCGTGATTCCGGGTTTCTGCAGATTATATTCCATTACAGGTTATTACAAGAGAATGGCTGTAATTCCCCGTGCTATACAGTAAATCCTTGCTGCTTACCTATTTTATATAGAGTAGTCTGTATCTGTTAATCCTATACCCCCAGTTTGTCCCTCCAATGTCCCTCTCCCCTTTAGTAACCATAAGTTTGTTTTCTGTGTCTGTTTCTGTTTTGCATGTGCATTCATTTGTATTATTTTTGAGATTCCACATACATGTGATATCATAGAGTATTTGTCTTTCTCTGTCTGACTTATTTCGCTAAGCATAAGACACTCTAGGTCCATCCATGTGGCTGCAAATGGCAATATTTTATTCTTTTTTATGGCTGAGTAATATTCCATTGTATATATGTACCACATCTTCTTTATCCAACCGTCTGTTGATGGGCACTTGGGTTGCTTCCATGTCTTGGCTATTGTGAATAGTGCCTCGTGCGTTTTAAATGCTTACTGTAGGTCAGTGGTTGTCATCTGGAGCTGAAGGGACATGGGGCGACACCTGGAGACAAGTCTGGTTGTCACATTTGGGAGGGGGGTTGATACTGCCATCTAGCAGGTGGGTCCTAAATATCCTCCACGCATAGGTCAGTCCCTACAGCAAAGCGTCTTCCAGTTCTGCAGCTGAGAAACCCTGGGGTAGACAGATTAACCGTAAAGGAGACCTCCCCACCCCAACTCTCCATCTATCTGTAGACAAGACAACTCCCCCATCCTGGAACCACTAAAGAGGAACACTGGACCTGGGACCCATTCAGTCTCACCTGCAGGCTTCCTACCATAGTTGACAGTCAAGCCGGCTGCCCTAGCTGAGCCCAGCTGAGCCCAGCACTCGATGCTCCTGATAGGCATTTAATGATCCCTGACACTGGCACTTGCAGCATTTCCCGAGTTTTGTTTTCCATCTTGGACAGCCTTGGAGGTGAGACTGCCATTGTGTTTCATCATTGCTACACCTTTTTTTTTGTTTGTTTTTTGTTTTGCGGTACGCAGGCCTCTCGCTGCTGTGGCCTCTCCCGTTGCGGAGCAAAGGCTCCGGACGCGCAGGCTCAGCGGCCATGGCTCATGGGCCCAGCCGCTCCGCGGCACGTGGGATCTTCCCGGACCGGGGCACGGACCCGTGTCCCCTGCATCGGCAGGCGGGCTCCCAACCACTGCGCCACCAGGGAAGCCCTGCTACACCTTTTTTTACCTGGATCCCAGGGGTCCTAGGTAAGAGTTCACTGACTGACTGATAGAGTTTTACAAGGTTAATATCCAAACAAAGTGGGGATTTTAATCAGAAGACAAGAAGCAAAGAAAACAACAGAGGTGGCGACTGGTCTGCAGAACACGGCTTAGGATTTTTACCCATAAACCTTTAATGCCTGTTTCATCCAGCCTTTTAAGGGATGCCTGACATTTACTGTTTCGCTTTTAAATACAAATAGAGGGAGACTTTATATCTTTTTTTTTTTCCCACGCAGTGAAAGCTTTTACAGTTCTGAATCCTGATGGCATCAGCTGTTATATTAAAATCTCATTATAAATGAATATGGGGCAATATCTCAGTTGGGAAATATGAATGACCCTGGAGACACCAATTCATAGGAATAATCTGTCAGGTATTGCCATGGGTTTACTGAACACACAGAGTGCCCTACGGCAAATAACCAAACCGCGGAGTAATCTTCCAGTAAAATAGTTTCACCATTTTTAGTAACATCATCTTGGGTGGCAATGCTTTCTAGCAGCCCTCTGACTCAATCTGCAAGGGTGAGCACAAAGGGCAAAACGGATGTGGACAGGAAACCTGCGGATACCTGGATAAGAAGTAAAGTAAGCAAGAACTAGACATCTTAATTCATTCCGATCATTCATTAACAAGGGAAACGTGGAGGGTGAGGCTGAACGGGGGGTTACATGCATTTCTTAGCATCTATCTCTGGGGGAAAAAAATAATATATTTGGCTGGTTCATAACAGGTAGATTATGTATGGCATGCGCTGCAAAGGACACACTGTCCCAGAGGCTGGTTTCTCTGTAATTGACGTACATTTGCAGAATGGACAGGCTGATTTCTGAACCACAGACTCATTCCCTGTTTAACCCAGCTCCTTTATACAGAAGCCAAACCCTGTCTACGTGGCCAAACACTGGAATAATAAACAGAACATCCGAAAACATAGCCAGTGTAGCCACAAGGAGTGGTGGAAGCCATGGTCCTGAGGACACACTCAGTGATCGACATACACGCCTCTCAAGTAGGTAGGAAATCTGGTTGTCATTTTTCAGGACACAGATTCAAGTGGCTCATGCCAGACTTTGAACTCGTATATTTAGAACAGAAAATAAAGATCTGTGGGACTTCCCGGGTGGCAAAGTGGTTAAGAATCCACCTGTCAATGCAGGGAACATGGGTTCAAGACCTGGTCCGGGAAGATCCCACATCCGCGGAGCAACTAAGCCCATGCTCCACAACTACTGCGCCTGCGCTCTAGAGCCCGTGAGCCACAACTACTGAGCCCATGAGCCACAACTTCTGAGCCCATGTGCCACAACTACTTAAGCCCGCGTGTCTAGAGCCGGTGTTCCGCAACAAGAGAAGCCACCGCAATGAGAAGCCCACGCACCGCAAGGAAAAGTAGCCCCCGCTCGCCGCAACTAGAGGAAGTCCGCACGCAGCAACGAAGACTCAACGCAGCCAAAAAAAAAAAAAAAAAAAAAAAACCAAATTCCTAAGTATGAAAAAAAAAGAAAGAAAAGAAAGATGTGACATGGAAAAAAGGTAAAAAAAAAAAAGTGGAACTGCTATTAACTCCTCAAAATTATGTTTCGGAAAAGCAGCAAGTACTAAGCTGAGAATGACACTCCTCTTTCATGGAATACATTTGACGGCAAATACTTCTTATTCATATTCCTTGTATCCAACTCAGAAGCAGTGGTTCTAATACTTCGATAGCTAGGGTTAACGGACCCAATTTCTCTTTTGAGTCAAGCTACAGCACAAAGTGCACCTCTTTACTCACTTCCTCTTAGGTTTCTTGTTTTTACCCGCAGGTGTTTTCAAAGTATGAATTTCATCCAGAAAGAATCAAATAAAGACTACTAGGCAACTGCTTTCCTCTCCCACAAGACCTCCTTGTTCCAGAGCAAACAAACAAATGAATACATATCAATTCTTGCAGGTGGTTTTACAGATTTTTTTTTCTTAAAAGGTAACACTCCAAGTAAAACACATACTAACTTTCATTAGTCCCACGCCAGATAATTCAAACCTCCATCTGCCCATAGCTAACTAACACTTAGCCCTTCGACTTATGTAATTAACTCTTACCCCATGTATTATTTAACTATTCCAGAAAAGGAACAAAACAGGGACCTGTAGACAAAGTAACTATTGCCAGAAGCAAAAACAAAAAACAAACAAACAAAAATCCAACTCATCAACTCATGAGGCTTTCAGACAGAGCTATTCTCCGGCACACAGAGAAGGTGCCTTGACCGCAGGGACCTCACACAGCTTTTCCACTGACTGCACTGGACAGCACCCCAGCCAAGAGCTCTGGGCTTTGAATACTCACTGGACAGCCCGGGTAAGTTATATGGACTTATATCACAGGCTGTAAAGTCATCACCGGATAACTGGTGAAGCGCTCATAAAAAAGTTACTTAACACCTGTGTTTCTTCACGTGGTCCTCCCTCAGGCCCCTAGTGCCTCATCTATAAATCAGAGGGGAGCTGGGCTTCCTGAAATGATCAGTCACACCTTGGCAGTCATCAAACGGACACGCCTATCATTTCTGAATACTGCACCGTGATCTTCCTTTTCCTGCTGGGACCCTGAAGTGGGAGGGGGAAAAAAAACGGACATGTACTCAGAGCATCTCGTGTGTGCACAGGAGTGTCCATGCCACTGTGCACAGCAGGCAGGTGTGGCAGGTGCACACGTGTGGGCGGAGAAGCTGAGGGTGCTGGAAAGCAGTGGGGAGGTGGGCGTCACACGTGGGGACAACTGCTCCCCCACTGGGAGGCACCGGGGTGTGGGTGAGGCCATGAGCAGCCGGTGCTGCCTTCTGGATGCCCTGTGCACGGCCCGCAGCACAGCAGCCCTGCATCCTTGACTATCACGTGTCTCGCTCCCCCGGCACGTGGCACACAGAGCCCCGAGGAAGGCATTCCCGGCCAACACCAAGGGTGGGGAAGTCGGCCGGGCAGCCCTGAGCCTGGTGGGCGGAAAGCAGCACAGAGGAAGTGAGCCCGGATGCCTCAGCCCACACGTCTGGGGGACACGTGTACCCCGGGAAAGATAACCGTCAGCGTTTCTCTTTTCGCCTGTCCCCTCCCATCCATCATTATTTCGTTTTGTTTAGTTAAAAAAAAAAAGGCAAGACTATATCTCCACCTTTGTTTTCCATGTCTATAAATAAAACCTTACTTCGTTTTTTTTTTTTGTTGTTTTTGCTGTATGCGGGCCTCTCACTGTTGTGGCCTCTCCCGTTGCGGAGCACAGGCTCCGGACGCGCGGGCTCAGCGGCCATGGCTCACGGGCCCAGCCGCTCCACGGCATGTGGGATCTTCCCGGCCTGGGGCACGAACCCCTGTCCCCTGCATCGGCAGGCGGACTCTCAACCACTGCACCACCAGGGAAGCCCCTTACTTCGTTTTAATTGTGTGCCTCTGGCTCTTGGCAGGCACTCACATAATTAATACATAGTGTAGCGGCTGCTGACCTATTTCCCATTCTTCATGGAAACCCAGGACGATAGTATGGTGAAACCTGAAAAACTATTTTAACCTGAATAAGCATGACTCTGACATCATCAAAAGGTGACATCTAGGGCTTCCCTGGTGGCGCAATGGTTGAGAGTCCGCCTGCCGATGAGGGGACACGGGTTCGTGCCCCGGTCTGGGAAGATCCCACATGCCGCGGAGTGGCTGGGCCTGTGAGCCGTGACCACTGAGCCTGCGCGTCCGGAGCCTGTGCTCCGCAACGGGAGAAGCCACAGCAGTGAGATAAACAACCTAACCTTACACCTAAAGCAATTAGAGAAAGAAGAATAAAAAAACCCAAAAGCTACCAGAAGGAAAGAAATCATAAAGATCAGATCAGAAATAAATAAAAAAGAAATGAAGGAAACAATAGCAAGGATCAATAAAAGTAAAAGCTGGTTCTTTGAGAAGATACACAAAATTGATAAACCCTTAGCCAGACTCATCAAGAAAAAAAGGGAGAAGACTCAAATCAATAGAATTACAAATGAAAAAGGAGAAGTAACAACTGACACTGCAGAAATACAAAGGATCATAAGAGATTACTACAAGCAATTATGTGCCAATAAAATGGACAACCTGGAAGAAATAGACAAATTCGTAGAACAGCACAACCTTCCGAAATTGAATCAGGAAGAAACAGAAAATATAAACAGACCAATCACAAGCACTGAAATTAAAACTGTGATTAAAAATCTTCCAACAAACAAAAGCCCAGGACCAGATGGCTTCACAGACGAATTCTATCAAACATTTAGAGAAGAGCTAACACCTATCCTTCTCAGACTCTTCCAAAATACAGCAGAGGGAGGAACACTCCCAAACTCACTCTATGAGGCCACCATCATCCTGAAACCAAAACCAGACAAAGATGTCACAGAAAAAGAAAACTACAGGCCAATATCACTGATGAACATAGATGTAAAAATCCTCAACAGAATACTAGCAAACAGAATCCAACAGCAAATTAAAAGGATCATACACCATGATCAAGTGGGGTTTATCCCAGGAATGCCAGGATTCTTTAATATACGCAAATCAATCAATGTGATACACCATATTAACAAGCTGAAGGATAAAAACCGTATGATTATCTCAATAGATGCAGAAAAAGCTTTTGACAAAATTCAACACCCATTTATGATAAAAAAATTTTCCAGAAAGCAGGCATAGAGGGAACTAACTACATAATAAAGGTCATATATGACAAACCCACAGCCAATATCATTTTCAATGGTGAAAAACTGAAACCATTTCCACTAAGATCAGGAACAAGACAAGGTTGCCCACTCTCATCACTATTATTCAACATGGTTTTGGAAGTTTTAGCCACAGCAATCAGAGAAGAAAAAGAAATCCAAATCGGAAAAGAAGTAAAACTGCCACTGTTTGCAGACGACATACTATACATATAGAATCCTAAAGATGCTACTAGAAAACTACTAAAGCTAGTCAATGAATCTGGTGAAGTAGCAGGATACAAAATTAATGCACAGAACTCTCTTGCATTCCTATACAATAATGATGAAAAATCTGAAACAGAAGTTAAGGAAACACTCCCATTTACCACTGCAACAAAAAGAATAAAATACCTAGGAATAAACCTACCTAAGGAGGGAAAAGACCTGTACACAGAAAACTATAAGACACTGATGAAAGACATTAAACATGATACAAACAGATGGAGAGATATACCATGTTCTTGGACTGGAAGAATCAACACTGTGAAAATGACTCTACTACCCAAAGCAATCTACAGATTCAATGCAACCCCTATCAAAACTACCACTGGTATTTTTCACAGAACTAGAACAAAAAATTTCACAATTTCTATGGAAACACAAAAAACCCCGAATAGCCAAAACAATCTTGAGAAAGAAAAACGGAGCTGGAGGAATCAGACTCCCTGACTTCAGACTATACTACAAAGCTACAGTAATCAAGAGAGTATGGTACTGGCACAAAAAAAACAGAAATATAGCTCAATGGAACAGGGTAGAAAGCCCAGAGATAAACCCACACACATATGGTCACCTTATTTTTGATAAAGGAGGCAAGAATATGCAATCGAGAAAAGACAGCCTCTTCAGTAAGTGGTGCTGGGAAAACAGGACAGCTACATGTAAAAGAATGAAATTAAAACACTCCCTAACACCATACACAAAAATAAACTCAAAATGGATTAAAGACATAAATAAAGGCCAGACACTATCAAACTCTTAGAGGAAAACATAGGCAGAACACTCTATGACATAAATCACAGCAAGATCCTTTGTGACCCACCTCCTAGAGTAAGGGAAATAAAAACAAAAATAAACAAATGGGACCTAATGAAACGTAAAAGCTTTTGCACAGCAAAGGAAACCATAAACAAGACCAAAAGACAACCCTCAAATGGGAGAAAATATTTGCAAATGAAGCAACTGACAAAGGATTAATCTCCAAATTCTACAAGCAGCTCATGCAGCTCAATATCAAAAAAACAAACAACCCAATCCAAAAATGGGCAGAAGACCTAAATAGACATTTCTCCAAAGAAGATATACAGGTGGCCAACAAACACAGGTAAGAATGTTCAACAACACTAATCATTAGAGAAATGCAAATCAAAACTACAATGAGGTATCACCTCACACCATCAGAATGGCCATCATCAAAAAATCTACAAACAATAAACGCTGAAGAGGGTGTGGAGATAAGGGAACCCTCTTGCACTGTTGGTGGGAGTGTAAACTGATACAGCCACTATGGAGAACAGTATAGAAGTTCCTTAAAAAACTAAAAATAGAACTACCATACGACCCAGCATTCCAACTACTGGGCAGATACCCTGAGAAAAACCATAATTCAAAGAGTCATGTACCACAATGTTCACTGCAGCTCTATTTACAATAGCCAGGACATGGAAGCAACCTAAGTGTCCATCAACGGATGGATGGATAAAGAAGATGTGGCACATATATACCATGGAACATTACTCAGCCGTAAAAAGGAACGAAAATGAGTTATTTGTAGTGAGGGGGATGGACCTAGAGTCTGTCATACAGAGTGAAGTAAGTCAGAAAGAGAAAAACAAATCCCGTATGCTAACACATATATATGGAATCAAAAAAAAAAAAAAAAAAAGGTTCTGAAGAACCTAGGGGCAGGACAGGAATAAAGACGCAGACCTCGTAGAGAATGGACTTGAGGCCATGGGGAGGGGGAAGGGTAAGCTGGGACGAAGTGAGAGAGTGGCATGGACATATATACACTACCAAATGTCAAACAGATAGCTAGTAGGAAGCAGCCACACAGCACAGGGAGATCAGCTCGATGCTTTGTGACCACCTAGAGGGGTGGGATAGGGAGGGTGGGAGGGAGACGCAAGAGGGAGGAGATACGGGGATATATGTACACATATAGCTGATTCACTTTGTTATACAGCAGAAACTAACACACCATTGTAAGGCAATTATACTCCAATAAAGATGTTAAAAAAAAAAATCCCCCAGAAGGATTTATCGTAGTAAGTGGAAAGAGGCCTTGGAGTCAGGTCCCAAGCTAGCCGTGCAACCTTGGAAAAGTACATAACCAGCCTGGAGCATTGGCTCTCTCTTCTGCTGCGTTCCAGGCCAGGTTATTCACAAGATAATGGACCAGGACACACTGGCTAGAACATAAATAAAGGCTCCTTTTGAGCTAACTTTAGAGAATGGAAGTGAGAAGATTGCACTTGATAGTACTATGTAAACCACTGTGCTCTGAGGTCGGGAGAAGCAGGGGCTTTGTTTTATTAAGACTCACAGAGGCGCAGTAATGAAACTGTTCAAGGTGGAACCTAGGTGATGTCTGACATCCTTCTCATCATGGTGACCACCAAAGTAACCCTCAAGGTAAAACTGGGCACATCTCCTCACTTTGGACTCTGCAGAGGAGAGCCCAGTGGAGACAGGGTTGGTGCAAAATTCTACCCTAGGACTAGGGCATGATGCAGTCAGTCAAAGAGTGGCAAGCAGTGACTCATTCTCCAAGATGGACTGGAAAGACCAAGGCTTGGTCCTTAGGGCATTAACTAGAGGAACTGGCATCTCAATGCAAATCAGGCAACTGGGACCAGAGCAATATGGCGTTCGTGGGAGAGTCATCTCTTTACCTGGACGGGGCCTGGAACCTCAGGATCCACTGTGCAGCTGGCCTATTACTATCTACAGTCATCTTCTATTGTCTCTGCACGGGATGAAGTGCGTGCATTCTGGATGTACAGGTTCAGCTCTGCAGCTCTGCAGCTCAGGACGGGCTCAGCTATCCTCCAGCAAGCCAGTGCCACCTTCTAAAGCTCAGAAATGCTGACCATTATGTACCGGATGGATAGACAACAAGGTCCTACTGTAAAGCACAAGGAACTACAGTCCATATCCTGGATAAACCATGATGGAAAAAGAATATGAAAAAGAACAGATATATATGGATAACTGAATCCCCTTGCTGTACAGCAGAAATTAACACAACATGGTACATCAACTATCCTTCAATGAAAAATGACAACAAAGCCCAGCAATGCTAGAATATCACAAGCACTCTCCTACCTCTAGTCCTGAGACGCTCCGTGGAGACTAAAAGGAAGGTTCTCGGGCAGAAAAGGGGCAAAGCGCATGTGGACCCCACTCACATACACTTCCTCTGGGGCTACAAAGAAGGGGGACAGTGGCCGATCAACAGAGGAAGATGTAAAATTCTGAGTCATTTCAGGGTGGGTGTTTTTGGTCATTTGTGGTTTTTAATTATCATGCATTGCCTGTGCGTCATGAGCTGGGCTACTCACAGCCTTGTCCTTGATATCCTGTTTTTCGGGGCTTGAAGTTATCGCTTTATCGTTAAGTCCAAAATTGAGCTGTAGTAAATCACCTTCCTTTAAATGACGTTCTGATTACGCCAGGAGGGGGGAGTCATGGGAACTGATTGCCCCTGAAGCCCTTTCAGGGTAAACGGCCACAGGAAATGGGGCTGAAACAAGCTTTTTGAATGTTATTTCTTTATATGTGCATAGGACGGCCGCCAACAAACATATCCGACTGAAAAGTGCCCACAAAAGAACGAAATATATTGACTGTAACTGTGGGATCCATCTCTGCTGCTTAACTTATTACACAGCTCTGAAGCCTGTGCAATTTCATTTACACATAACACACATACACCATACATTATACAGAAAGAACTTTCACCCAAGTTTTTTTTTTTAATAAATTTTTTATTTATTTATTTTTGGCTGCGTTGGTTGTTGCACGCACACAGGCTTTCTCTAGTAGTGGCGAGTGGGGGCTACTCTTCATTGTGGTGCGTGGGCTTCTCACTGCGGTGGCTTCTCTTGTGGAGCACGGGCTCTAGGTGCGTGGGCTTCAGTAGTTGTGGCTCACGGGCTCTAGAGTGCAGGCTCAGTAGTTGCGGTGCACAGGCTTAGTTGCTCTGTGGCATGTAGGATCTTCCCGGACCAGGGCTCGAACCTGTGTCCCCTGCATTAGCAGGCAGATTCTTAACCCCTGCACCACCAGGGAAGTCCCTCACCCAAGTTTCCTGAAGCAACACACACGTCTAGTTACTTATAATATATGATGTATGCAAATTAGGTATGTTTAAATGATATGTAATGACGTTTCCTCTTAAGTTTCTTAAACACACACACGTTATTTGCATCTAATACATAACATATAAGAATGTGTGTCTTTATAAGTTAAATACCTTTAAATTTTATGTAAAGACGGTTCCTCAAGTTTAAAATCACACAGACAACTCGATTATTTACATATATAACATAAATGTGTATGCATGTCTACACACATACACATGCACACACATATCCCATTCCTCTTATGATTCTTAAATCTTCACTCTTACAGGTACTTCAGATTCTCTTTCCGTACAATTTATCACGTAAATTTACTTGTATTTCAATGCTCTGGGTATCACAATGAATTGCCCAGATCCAAAGTTTGTACTAAATGACTGCTTCAGGACAGCTGGTATTTAGAGAGAGCTGGAGGGTCCCAGCGGACCCCAAGCACACCAGGAGTCTGGCACTTTTAAAAACATGATGGTGGAGGGGCAGAGATCCAACCCAATGGGAAGTTAACAGGTACTACTTTCTTGTTAAAGAGTATGTGTGATGTGCTTGGGAAATGCTAGGTTAAAAAAAAAAAGTGAGAAAAGTATACTTGACCTCAGGTACGAAGCATTTTGAGTGACATGTGGCTTGTGGATTTCAGAGGGATGATGCAAGGTGCATTGTTTCTTCCAGGGTTGTGTCATCTTGGGGAGGGAGAGGAGGTGGCCAGAAGCCCACTTTCCACTCCCCCCTGCTCTTTGTTTAACTGGGGTTCGCTTGGTCAGGCTGAACAGGATAAAACCTGCTTCTCTGGGCCTGGCTGGGCTAAGAGGCGCTCAAATAAATAAGGTCACAGTCGGACACGACTGCTGCTGCCGTTATGGGTTTCCATTCAAATGGTAGAAATAAAAAACAAAAATGTTTCTCCTGGTTTATTTTTTTCGACCTTTCTTTTTCCTTTTTTCTTACAGTTTTTTGTTGGTGGTCTCCAGGACAGATGGATGGATGGATGGATGGATAGATAGAATCATGAATGTAGTTAATTTTCACATTAGTCGTCTATTAGGGATGTGGTTTTGATTACCCTCAGTATAAGAAACTTTAAAAACACAGAGAAGAATATAGAAATAGATAATGCTGCCTGTGGGTTCCTTGAGAGGCAGCAAGATACACCCTCCCTGTGCCTTTTCAGCTGTCTGACCCGTGGATAAGGATAATTACATCACCTGCCTCTGTCATAGAGAGAATGAAATAAGAGATGTTTCTAAAGCAGTGAGCGTGCTCCAGTCCTCTGAAGGCTGGGGGCAACTACTGCAGTTGTTAGGAAACAAAAAAGCCACTTTGAACCCGGAACTGCTCATCGTTCTTTCCTGGAGGCTCTCCATATCTGCTTTGAGTACGTGTTTCTGAGAACAGATAGGCTTGCTAAGACGTCACGTGGAATCAAGGCCCTTCTGATAAGCCAGCGGTGTCATCTGAAGTAGCCCCTGTGCCAGGGAGGCCGCGCAGTGACTCTGCCCCGGGGACAAGAGACTCGGCATGCAGGGCCCTGGGCACCCCTCCTGTGAATCTGGGAAGGAGACGGAAGGGACCCAGATGCCCAGGCACGTCTGCTGTGGACACCACCACCCCTAACAGGTCCTGGAGGCAAGGGGTAGGCCAGAGGATTCAGCCACACCCAAAAATCAGGAGGGGGAGAAGAGCGGGAGACAGAGGGAGAGGGAGGGAGCAAGGAGAGAAGGGAGAGTCAGGGGAACCACGGACCGAAACCTCCCGCCCTGGCCGGGCTCGAGAGTGGCCACTGGCATGAGTTCTCTTAGAACAGGAGGTCCTGGTAAGGAACACGGAATTGACAAGTTAGCACCAACTGGAAGAATTTGGGAAGGGTCAAAAGGAGAGAGGAGTCCACGGGTCCTACCAACCTCCCGGAATCCTTCTCGGGGAATCCACCTTGGCTGACCGATGCGTGCACCATCAGGAAGGACCCTGAGTCAGAACGATTGGCCAGAGACAACCAGGAAACTAACCCCATCACCATAAAACCCGAGACCGCGAGCCACGTGGCAGAGCAGTTCTCCTGGGTCCCCTCACCCTCCTGATCTCCAGCCGGGCGCCCCTTCCCAATAGAGTCTCTGGCTTTGTCAGCACGTGTGTCTCCTTGGACGATTCATTTCTGAATGTTAGACAAGAGCTCACTCTCAGGCCCTGGAAGGGTCCCCTTCCTGCAACAGGAGGAAGGAAAGAGGGAGGGAAGAGAACTCAGTAGAGACATCATGAGTCCTAGCGGTGAGCAGCGCTCCTGAGGGGCAGGTAGGGCGGACTCTCAGGCCCCTCCCTCAGGTGTCCATGGTCATAGGGTCTGGGGGCCAGAGGGAATTCTGAAACAGCGTACGGTTCAAACATGCACCTCACTGCCCCCACGGTTGACCATTCAGCCTCGGTCCATACGTGTGATTTTGCACAGTGCTATCGACTTAGGTGCGAACGCTGTGTGTGTTAGCAAACATGTCTTCCCTCATCAGTGAATGCTACAAAGCTCATGCCAGAACCTGAACCTGCATTTTAAGAACCTGAACCTGCATTTTACTCCTTTTGTAGGACTTTAAGAACTCTGTCCATTTCCTGAAGGTTGGTTTAAAAGTTAAATAATAAAAGCTGTACTTATATAATATTGTAAGTCAACTATGCTTCAATAAAAATGTTTAAAAAGCTGTAAATATGCTTCACGCTAATATGCACATTGCATCATGCTGAAATCAAATAAATCGATCTGGGGCATGGATGTCTTTCCACACTCTCCTCGCTAGACAGCTGGAGGACCCACAGGGACACACGACCATCCCCCATGGAGATCACTGGCCAGGATCCACACACACAATAAATGCTAGTAAGGCTTAACTGATTTCCTGTTTTCTACATAAAATCCTCACACGTCGAGGTTCTCACATGCCTGCACACCACCATGAAGTGTCCTTCATGCCCCAGGAGGGGAGGGTCAGTGGCCTAGACCTCTTGGGGACCTGGGTGAAATGCAGATGCTGATTTAGGAGGGCCGGGTGGCACCTGGGGGTCCGCATCTTTGGCAAGGTCCCAGATGGCGCTGATGCCGTGGGTCTGTGGACCACTTTTGCCGTCTACCACTGTGAGCACTAAACGGGGCTCCTCTCTTGAAGGCAGGTCCTCCAGGTGGTACTCTGACCACAAAGGAGGTCAAGACTAATGACCTTCCCGCAAAATACTAACAGCATCCTGGAGGAAAACGCCACGAGAGGCAGATGCAGCCATCCACGTCAGGCCTCCCTTCTGGAGTTCCCGGGGCTTGGGGGAAACAGGTGGGAGGAGGGGACCACATCCCCTGGTCCCCACTCCCTTGCCAGCTACCTATGGAAGCCAGAGCTTTTGATTTCCCAGCATCATCAGGAAAGGCGTCCCCTCGGGTCCATCCTGACCCTGAATGTGATGCAGAAGCCTATCTCCTTGGGCTGGAGGGTGCGGGCAAGGCTTGTGAGCCCCCCGTGGCTGGAGAAGAGCACAGACTGCAGGTACCTGTCCACAGACGGCCGCAGAGAGCACCAGGCCCGAGCCCAACCTACCCCCAATCTCCGCTGGATGGGACTCGCACCTCACAGACGTGAAAACGAGGATGGGGTAGAGGCAGATTATGGATGGCGGCTACAGCAGACTGGTCACCAGACAGACAGACCCTAGCTCCTCGAGGACCTGAGAGACCGTGGCAAGTGACTGTCGCTTACTTATCTGGTGTCTATAAGGAAAGTGTTAATTAGCAGGACACTTAACTGTGTCTTAAAAGCGAGAAAGGACACATTTTCTAAGTAGCGATGAGCATGCTGTTGTCAGGAAGATGTTGTCAAAATGAATCGGTGAAATGTTTTAGCTTTACAAGGAGTATGTTCTTTTTTTTTTTTTAATCCTTCTTGAATCCAGGACAGAGAGCTCTTGAATTGGGTCATGAATTCTTGGAGTCAAGGGACATGGGGAAGGCGACTGCATATACAGGGCAGAACCTCTGAGCTATCACCCTGCTTTCCTGGTCCATTAGGCTCCTGGGATTCCATATACATATGAGTCCCTATGTATGTGTGCATGTGTGTATGTACAGACAAATAGAAATAAAGATAGATGGACAGACAGATAGAGGAATGGATAGATGGATGGATGGATAGATGGATGCATAGACAGAAGAATGGATAGGTAGATAAGACAGACAGACAGGCGGTGCTTGCTACTGGCATCTTGTGGGTAGAGGCAAGGGAGGTTGCTAAATACACTACAAGGCACAGAAACACCCCTTCTCCCCACCCCCCCCCCCCAATGAAAATTACCGCATTATTTTGGTGGGGCTTCCATAATAAAGTACCACAGGCTGGATGGCTTACGCAACAGACATTTAGTCCCTCCCTGTCCTGGAGGCTGGAAGTCCAAGATCTAGGTGTCTGCAGAACTGCTTCCTCCTGAGGCCTCTCTCCTGGGCGTGTAGACAGCCATCTCCTCCATGTGTCCTCACGTGGTCGTCCCTGTGTGTGTGTCTGTGTTCTGATCTCCTCTTCTTATAAGAACAGCAGTCCTATCAGGGCCCACCCTAATGACCTCATTTTACCTTCATCCCCTCTTTAAAGATCTCCAAATACAGTCCCATTCTGAGGTCCTGGTGTCTGGCTCGGGCTTCAGCACTGAATTTTGGAGGACACGATTCAGCCCATAACGACCTTCCTGCCCCAAATATATATAATGCCAAGGGGGAAAACCCTGAACTAAAGGTACATGGGCGAGTGACTTCTGTAGGTTCTAAAACCTCAGTTCAACACTTATCTCTTTGCATCCCTCCCTATGTGCTACGGCTGTGTGGTCACCTGCAAACTCTCCTTGGCGAGCCTGCTGTTTCGCCCTAAAGGCCACCTGTGGTGCCACGTCTGGGAGAGAACATCGGCCCACGTGGACCCTGAGGCCAGAGGTCTGCAGGATGACCTGCATTTCCGGTCCTCACAGGCACGTCCACGTGGCTGTTAACAGGAACGTCTGCTTCAGTCACCAGCCCAACCACAAAGTCACCTTGCTTTAAATGCCAGGCGAGGCGGGCTCACGCCTGTCACCCTTTCTCTACCTTATTGAGGCCGTGGGCTCGATCATATTCTAACTGCACCTTACCACGGGTGGCAGCTGAGGAAGGCTGGCAAAGGGTCCCCACGAGCCTGTGGCTGAAAGGCTCCTGTGATGCAGGGCTTTCAGCGCGAAAGTGGTAAAGTTATAGGAATGCCAGGACAGCTGGGTCACTCGATATAGGACAGAAGTAAGTAAAAGACCTGGTTATCAATTTTTTGAAGAACAAAATAAAAGATAATATTCTACGATGGACTAAATGTCTGTGTCCCATAAAATTCATGGCTTGAAGCCCCAACCCCCAATGAGACGGTATTTGCAGGTGGGATCTTTGGGAGTTTACTTCTTTTTTTCAAATTTATTTTTAATTGAAGTATAGTTGATTTACAATGCTGTGTTAATTTCTGCTGTACAGCAAAGTGACTCAGTTATACATCTATACATTCTTTTTCATATTCTTTTCCATTATGGTTTACCAGAGGATATTGAATATAGTTCCCTGTGCTATACGTTAGGGCCATGGGAGTTTACTTCTGGTATCAATTCCAATTCCAGAGTTTTCTGACCCCAGGAAGCAATTCTCCAACACCAGTCGTGTGTCCTACAGTTCAGCTCAACTCTGACCTATCTACCCGGAGATAGCTTCAGATCCCACAGGGTAAGGGCTCCATCCCACAAAGTCGCCTCCCTCCACTGAACACCTCCTCCTGCCCACACGCCTTAAGACATCAATCAAAAGTCCAGGTTGTCAGCTGTGCATGTGACCAACCAGTTTTAGATAAGAGGTTCCTACAACGGGCTCCTCAGGTTTGATTAATTTGCTGCAGTGGCTCACAGAACTCAGGGCAACACCTTACTTTCCTGTTTACTGCTTTATTATAAAAGGACATGACTCCGGAACAGCCAGTTGGAAGAGATGCACAGGGCAGGTATGGGGAAGGGGCACGGAGCTTCCATGCCGTCTTTAGGGCATAACCCTCCCAGCACCTCCACGGGTTCACCCACCCAGAAGCTCCAAACCCGGGGCTTTTATGGAGGCGTCATTACCTGGGCATATTGATTATATCATTGGCCATGTATGATAGATTCAACCTCCAGCCTCTCTCCCCTCCTCAGAGTTGGGGGTGAAACTGAACCTTCCAACCCTCTAATCAGACAACTGGTTCCCCTGGCAATATGTCCTCACACTTAGGGGCTTTGCAAAAGTCACCTCCTTAACATAACAAAAGACACCTTGATCTCTTTCCTCACTTAGGAAATTCCAAAGGTTTTAGGAGCTGCCTGAAATGGAACAAAGACCAAACATGTATTTCTTATAACTCACAGGGCAGTAATTAGGTTTAGATGAGGTCATGATGGTGGAGCCCCCATGGTAACTATAATGTCCTTATAAGAATTGACACCAGGGCTTCCCTGGTGGTGCAGTGGTTGAGAATCTGCCTGCTAATGCAGGGGACACGGGTTCGAGCCCTGGTCTGGGAGGATCCCACATGCCGCGGAGCGACTAGGTCCGTGAGCCACAACTACTGAGCCTGCGTGTCTGGAGCCTGTGCTCCGCAACAAGAGAGGCCACGACAGTGAGAGTCCCGCGCACCGCGATGAAGAGTGGCCCCCACTTGCCACGACTAGAGAAAGCCCTCGCACAGAAACGAAGACCCAACACAGCCAAAAATAAATAAATTAATAAATTAATAAACCCCTACCCGCAACATCTTCTTTAAAAAAAAAAAAAGATAGACACCAGACGTCCACCCCCATCGTCCTACCCCATCTGAGGACACAGAGAGAAGGCAGTCATCCAGGAACCAAGAAGCAGTCTTTCCTCAGGAACTGAAGTCTGCCGGTCCCCTGATCTCAGACTTCCAGCTTCCAGAACAATGAGAACTAAACGTCTGTTGTTTAAGCAGCCCGGTCGATACCTTGTTAGAGCAGCCCACGCTGCCTAACACAATTTCTTAGTTAAGTGTCTCTCACCACCAACAAGGAATTTTACAAGTCTCTGAAACTGACAGACAACTACCCTTAGCACTTACCTAAGAGGTCATGAGTGCTTAAGTTTTTATTATTGTGTGCTGTTTAGAGTTTGATCTTATTAAATAGAAAGAATATATATGTTTATGTATATTTACACTTTATATATGCATATACCTTATGCATGGATGGATATACTTTATGTATATTTATATCCATCCATACATAAGGAATACAAGTAAATATACATATCTAAAATATATATTATATATATAACAGGTATGCCATTGTATGGATATATAAAGAGTGTCAAAGTTTCACTCAAGACACCAGTACTTTGATGTCTGTCCTCCGTCCCCTGCACCTTAAAATTTCAAGCTGTTCCCATGTGAGTACTGCAGCTCAAGGAAAGTTGAGCATGGAACCCTTGCAACTGGAGAGGGCGTCCTGGCATCTCCAAGCTCACCGCAAAGCCCAACTGGTCCTGCCACCCGCAGCCCCAAATGTTCCTCGGGTCTTGAATCAACACAGCCCTTTGAGACTCAGGTCAAGCGCTGTGGGGCTTTGCAAGTGTAACCTGCAAGACAGGCATCAGTCGTGAATTTCACACATCCTAGGACCAGGGTAGACGGAGCTAGGGAAGGAAATCAGGGCTGCTGAGCGCAAACTGCAGGCCTGGGACTGCTTCCAAAGATAACTTGGGCTCTAAGCAGCTTTCGAAATGCAGCACACAAAGCAAACACATAGACGGAAGAACCAAGACAGCAAAATAAGGAAGCTGAAATGAGTCAGGACTGTACAGAGAGTGGCATATATACGTCTATGTATATATGTGTTTTCTTTTACAATATATGGCATGTGTAAGTTGACACATTGTGTGGGAAAGGATCGTCTTTTTATTTGTGCCATCAGACATGAGCTTTCGACACCATCGTATTACAGTTTACTGGATTGTCTGGGTTGCATTTTAAAGTCGTCAGGAAAAGTAAGCTATCGTGCCACAGGGAAAAGACAGTTTTGCAAAAATAAAATGTAATTCATGGAAAGAAAGCCATCCTCCCTCTTCGTAGAAGTTCTGTGTGTATCCATCTCTGGCTGTTAGGAGAATTATGAACAGCTAAACAGGACCTCGTGACCTGTGTAGAAACGACTTTAATAGAACACATGTTCATTTTTTTTTCAATCTACCTTGTGACAAAGAAGCATTATTCAGTTTTCTTGTTGTTGTTGTTTTGAAGCGAAAGGCATCTTCCATCGTGTACAAGAGATGTTTCTGAAGAGTGCGGAAAATAATACTTAAAAAAAAATTATCTGAGCCATGTTTTCACGCCTTGTGGGAGAAGTTCCCCAATGCATCTCTTCCACAACTGCCATGAGATTTTGTCAGCTTAGCCGCTGTGAAGGGGGAACCCACTGCCAGCACCTTGGTTCCTGGAAGTGAACAAATTGGATTGTCCACCCAGACATGCCCAGTGTTGCAGCCATGGCACCAGGGCAAGGGGGACGCTCTCCAAGGATGTCTGTACCAGGACATGTGATGCCTTCATCACCTGTATCTATGTGTTTGCTTATTTTTGCAGCAAATCTTTAGGAAGCTTCAAAACCCAGGCAACTCCCTAAGCTCCTTCTAAGAAGCCAACTTTTTCTAACATGGAGATCTCCTGCATTATCCCTGCTGTTTCCAATCCTTCACCCTGGCGTTGGAGGCTTTTTTTTTCCCCTTTAAAAAAAATACTCCTTTTAGGGGGCGGAGTCACAATGGCGGACTGGACCAGGAGGACGCGGAATTCGCGTCTCCGCGCAACTAGGGCACCTACCAGGCACCGGCGGGGGGCCGCGGACACCTAAGGGGACGGCAGGAACCCCCAGCGACTGGGTAGGACGTGGGGGGTGAGGAAAAGTGAGGGGGGAAGAGAAGTGAAGGCGGGAGGGGACTGGCGCCCTGAGGGGTGGCTGGGGGAGGTGAAGGGATCCCTTGCCTGAAGGGGGAAATTGGGGAATCACTGGGAGGGCAGAGGATCAGAAGGGAGTGTGGCCAGGTTTCCCCTGCCCACTTGGGCCCCCAGGAACATGCTGAGATCCCGGGCCTGATGCTCTGCCCACCTAGGCCCCCTCCAGCCACGAGGGTCCTGAGGGAGAGGGAGGGAGGGAAGGGGGAGCAAAAGTAAAGGCCGGCCCTCAGAGACCGGCACCCCCTGAGGGACGGCTGGGGGAGGGGAGGAGTTCCTACAAAGAAGGAACCAAAGTTCCTTCTTTGTTTAGGGGTCCAGCGGGGAGGGGGAGACCCTGGGGGAGGGGGGGCGCGGAGGAACGGAAGGGAATGCAGCCAGCACTGTCCCTGTCCACTTGGGCACCGGGGAGCCTGTTGGGCTACTGGGCCTCATCCTCTGCCCTGGGAGCCTCCCTCCTGCCACTCAGAGCCCAAGCCCCAGCCCCTGCACCCCACCCAGGGCCCCACCTCTACACTTGGAGACCCCCCTCCGAGACCCCCTCCAACGTGCCAGACCTAACCCGACCTACACACACCCACCCAGGGCCGGACCCTGAAACTCCCGAACTCCACTCCAGAGGCCCTCCTTTCCACGTGCTGCCTCTCCCCTTCTGCGCAGGTCCTGAGCAGAGGCCCCGCCGCACCCTGAACTCCACCCCTGCCTCAGTTCCACCCCTGCCTCAACTCTGCCACCATAGCCAAGGCTTTTGGGTTTTTTTTGCTTTTTTCCTCTTTTAGATTGGGGTTTTGTTTTACTTTGGTGATTCATTGTTGTTGATTCATTTATATCTTTATTTTTTCTAATAAATCTTTTCCTTTTTAAATTTTTTTTAAAATTAATTAATTTTGTTTTGTCTGCATTGGGTCTTCATTGCTGTGTGCGGGCTTTCTCTCGTTGGGGTGAGTGGGGGCTACTCTTCGTCGCAGTGCACGGGCTTCTCATTGCTGCGCCTTCTCTTGTTGCGGAGCATGGGTTCTAGGTGCGCAGGCTTCAGTAGTTGTGGCACGTGGGCTCAGTAGTTGTGGCTTGCGGGCTCTAGAGTACAGGCTCAGCAGCTGTTGCACACGGGCTTAGTTGCTCCGCAGCATGTGGGATCTTCCTGGACCAGGGCTTGAACCCTTGTCCCCTGCATTGGCAGGCGGATGCTTAACCACTGCACCACCAGGGAAGTCCAAAATCTTTTATAATTTTATTTTATTCTTTATACTTTGTTATTGTTCTGCTCCTTTTGGCTTATCCCCCCCCCACCCCTCGTGTTTTTTTCTTTTTTCTATTGAGGTTTTGTTTTATACTGCTGCAAATGTTTCAATTATATTTTTATTTTTCCTAATATATTTTTTATCTTTCTAATTTTATTTTGTATTTTGTTCTTTGTTATTGTACTGCTCCTTTTTCTCTTTTTACTTTTTTTTTGTGTGTGTGTGACACCGTGCAGCTTGCGGGATCTTGGTTCCCAGGATGGAGGTTGGGCCTGAGCTCCTGTGGTGGGAGCTCCAAGTCCAAACCACTGGACTAATAAAGAACCTCAGACCCCAGGGAATATCAGTCAGAGTGAGGCCTCCTGGATGTCCTCATCTTGGCACCATGACCCGGCTCTATGCAACTGCCTGCAAACTCCAGTGCTGGACGCCTCAGACCAAACAACCAGTAAGACAGGAATACAGCCCCACACATCAAAAAAAAACCAAAAACCAAAAACGAAACTACAAAAGAGTATGTTACAGGCGAAGGAGTAAGGTAAAAACCTACAAGACCAAATAAATGAAGACAAAATAAGCAACCTACCTGAAAAAGAATTCGGAATAATGATAGTAAAGATGATCCCAAATCTCGGAAACAGAATGGAGAAAATACAAGAAACTTTTAACAAGTATCTAGAAGAACTAAAGAGCAGACAAACAGTGATGAACAACACAAAAACTGAAATTAAAAATACTCTAGAGGGAATCTATAGCAGAATTACTGAGGCAGAAGAACAGATAAGTGAGCTGGAAGATAAAATGGTGGGAATAACTGCCAGGGAGCAGAATAAAGAAAAAAGAGTGAACAGAATTGAGGACAGTCTCAGAGACCTCTGGGAAAACATCAAACGCACCAACATTCGAAGTATACAGGGGTCCCAGAAGAAGAGAAAAAAGAAAGGGACTGAGAAAATATTTGAAGAGATTATAGTTGAAAACTTCCCTAATAAGGGAAAGGAAATAGTTAATGAAGTCCAGGAAGCACAGAGAGTCCCATCAGGATAAATCCAAGGAGAAATACGCCAAGACATATTAATCAAACTGTCAAAAATTAAATACAAAGAAAACATATTAAAAGCAGCAAGGGAAAAGCAACAAATAACATACAAGGGAATCCCCATAAGGTAAACAGCTGATCTTTCAGGAGAAACTCTGCAAGCCAGAAGGCAGTGGCAGGACATATTTAAAGTGATAAAAGGGAAACATCTACAACAAAGATTACTCTACCCAGCAAGGATCTCATTCAGATTCGATGGAGAAATCAAAAGCTTTACAGACAAGCAAAAGCTACAAGAATTCAGCACCACCAAACCAGCTCTACAACAAATACTAAAAGAACTTCTCTAAGCGGGAAACACAAGAGAAGAAAAAGACACACAAAAACAAACCCAGATCAATTAAGAAAATGGTAATAGGAACATACATATCGATAATCACCTTGAATGTAAATGGATTAAATGCTCCAATCAAAAAACACAGACTAGGGGCTTCCCTGGTGGTGCAGTGGTGAAGAGTCTGTCTGCCAATGCAGGGGACACAGGTTCAAGCCCTGATCCAGGAGGATCCCACATGCCGCAGAGCAACTGGGCCCGTGCGCCACAACTACTGAGCCCACGTGCCACAGCTACTGAAGCCCACGCGCCTAGAGCCTGTGCACCGTACCAAGAGAAGCCACCGCAATGAGAAGCCCGCACACTGCAATGAAGAGTAGCCCCCGCTCGCTGTAACTAGAGAAAGCCCGCATGCAGCAACAAAGACGCAACACAGCCAAAAATAAATAATAAATTAAAAAAAACACACACTGGCTGAATGGATACAAAAACAAGACCCTTATATATGCTGTCTACAAGACACCCACTTCAGACCTAGGGACATATACAGACTGAAAGTGAGGGGATGGAAAAAGATATTCCATGCAAATGGAAATCACAAGAAAGCTGGCATAGCAATACTCATATCAGATAAAACAGACTTTAAAATAAAGACTGTTACAAGAGGTAAGCAAGGACACTACATAATGGTCACGGGATCAATCCAACAAGAAAACATAACAATTGTAAATATGTATACACCCAACATAGGAGCACCTCAATACATAAGGCAAATGCTAACAGCCGTAAAAGGAGAAATCGAGAGTAACACAATAATATTGGGGGACTTCAACACCCCACTTACACCAATGGACAGATCATCCAGACAGAAAATAAATAAGGCAACACAAGCTTTAAATGACACAATAGACCAGATAGACTTAATTGATATTTCTAGGACATTCCACCTGAAAGTGGAAGAACACAATTTTTTCTCAAGTGCACAAGGAACGTTCTCCAGGATAGATCACATCTTGGGTCACAAATCAAGCCTTGGAAAATTTAAGAAAACTGAAATTGTATCAAGCAACTTTTCTGACCACAAAGCTCTGAGGCTAGAAATTAATTACTGGGGGGGAAAAAAAAACAGTGAAACACACAAATACATGAAGGCTAAACAGTGCACTGCTAAATAATGAAGAGATCACTGAAGAAATCAAAGAATAAATCAGAAAATACCTAGAAAAAAGTGACAACAGAAACATGACGATCCAAAACCTACAGGATGCAGCAAAAGCATTTCTAAGAGAGAAATTCATAAAATTCATGCTCACCTCAAGAAACAAGAAAAATCTCAAATAAACAATCTAACCTTACACCTGAAGCAACTAGAAAAAGAAGAACAAAGAAAACCCAAAGTTAACAGAAGGAAAGAAATCATAAAGATCAGATCAGAAATAAATGAAAAAGAAATGAAGGAAACAACAGCAAAGATCAATCAAAACTAAAAGCTGGTTCTCTGTGAAGATAAACAAAATTGATCAACCTTTAGCCAGACTCATCAAGAAAAAAAGGAAGAGGACTCAAATTAGTAAAATTAGAAATTAAAAAGGAGAGATTACAACTGACACCGCAGAAATACAAAAGATCGTAAGAGACTACTACAAGCAACTATATGCAAATAAATTGGAAAACCTGGAAGAAATGGAAGAATTCTTAGAAGAATACAACCTTCCAAGATCGAACCAGGAAGAATTAGAAAATATAGGCAGAGCAATTACAGGTAATGAAGTGGAAACTGTAATTTAAAATCTTCCAACAAACAAAAGTCCAGGACCAGATGGCTTCACAGGCAAATTCTATCAAACATTTACAGAAGAGTTAACACCTGTCCTTCTCAAACTCTTCTAAAAAACTGTGGAGGGAGGAATACTCCGAAACTTGTTCTACGACGCCACCATCACCCTGATACCAAAACCAGACAAAGACATCACAAAAAAGGGAAATTATACACCAATATCACTGATGAACACAGATGCACAAATCCTCAACAAAATACTAGTAAACAGAATCCAAAAACACATTAAAAGGATCATACACAATGATCAAGAGGGATTTATCCCAGGGATGCAAGGATTCTTCAGTATACGCGAAACAATCAAAGTGATATACCATATAAACAAATTGAAGAATAAAATCCATACGATTATCTCAATAGATGCTGAAAAAGCTTTTGACAAAATCCAACACCCATTTATGATAAAAACTCTCCAGAAAGTGGGCATAAGGGAATCTACCTCAACATAATAAAAGCCATATATGACAAACTCACAGCAAACATCATTCTCAATGGTGAAACAATGAAGGAAGTTCCTCTAAGATCAGGAACAAGACAAGGATGTCCACTCTCACCACTCTTATTCAACACAGTATTGGAAGTCCTAGCTGCAGCAATCAGAGAAGAAAAAGAAATAAAAGGAATACAGATTGGAAAAGAAGAAGTAAAACTGTCACTGCTTGCAGATGACATGATACTATACATAGAAAATCCTAAAGATGCTACCAGAAAACTACTAGAGCTAATCAATGAATTTGGTAAGATTGCAGGATACAAATTAATGCACAGAAATCTGTTGCATTCCTATACACTAACAATGAAAGATCAGAAAGAGAGATTAAGGAAACAATCCCATTTACCATCACAACAAAAAGAATAAAATACCTAGGAGTAAACGTACCTAAGGAGGCAAAAGACCTGTACTCAGAAAACTATAAGATACT
Source organism: Aethalodelphis obliquidens (assembly GCF_003676395.1). Taxonomy (NCBI): domain Eukaryota; kingdom Metazoa; phylum Chordata; class Mammalia; order Artiodactyla; family Delphinidae; genus Aethalodelphis; species Aethalodelphis obliquidens. The sequence continues at coordinate 4,594,130 of NW_020838035.1, read as the reverse complement.
GATGAAACAAATCAAAGATGATACAAACAGGTGGAAAGATACACCATGTTCTTGGATCGGAAGAATCACTATTGTGAAAATGACTATACAAACCACAGCAATCTACAGATTCAGTGCAATCCCTATCAAATTACCAATGGCATTTTTCACAGAACTAGAACAAAAAAATTCACAATTTGTATGGAAACACAAAAGACCCCGAATAACCAAAGCAATCTTGAGAAAGAAAAACGGAGCTGGAGGAATCAGGCTCCCTGATTCCAGACTATACTACAAATCTACAGTAATCAACACAGTACGGTACTGGCACAAACACAGAAATATAGATCAATGGAACAGGATAGAAAGCCCAGAGGTAAACCCACGCACATATGGTCACCTTATATTTGATGAAGGAGGCAAAAATATACAATCGAGAAAAGACAGCCTCTTCAATAAGTGGTGCTGGGAAAACAGGACAGCTACATGTAAAAGAATGAAATTAGAACACTCCCTAACACCATACACAAAAATAAACTCCAAATGGATTAAAGACCTAAATGTAAGGCCAGACACTATCAAACTCTTAGAGGAAAACATAGGCAGAACACTCTATGACATAAATCACAGCAAGATCCTTTGTGACCCACCTCCTAGAGTAAGGGAAATAAAAACAAAAATAAACAAATGGGACCTAATGAAATGTAAAAGCTTTTGCACAGCAAAGGAAACCATAAGACGAAAAGACAACCCTCAGAATGGGAGAAAATATTTGCAAATGAAGCAACTGACAAAGGATTAATCTCCAAATTATACAAGCAACTCATGCAGCTCAACATCACAAAAACAAACAATGCAATGCAAAAATGTGTGGAAGACATAAATAGACATTTCTTCAAAGAAGACATACAGATAGCCAACAAATACATGAAAAGATGCTCAACATCACTAATCATTAGAGAAATGCAAATCAAAACCACTACGAGGTTATCATCTCACAATGGTCAGAATGGCCATCATCAAAAAATCTACAAACAATAAATGCTGAAGAGGGTGTGGAGAAAAGGGAACCCTCTTGCACCGTTGGTGGGAGTATAAATTGATACAGCCACTATGGAGAACAGTAGGGAGGTTCTTTAAAAAACTAAAAATAGAACTACCGTATGACCCAGCAATCCCACTACTGGGCCTATACCCTGAGAAAACCATAATTCAAAAAGAGTCACATACCACAATGTTCATGGCAGCACTATTTACCATAGCCAGGACACTGAAGCAACGTAATTGTCCACCAACAGATGAATGGATAAAGAAGATGTGGTACATATATACAATGGAATATTACTCAGCCATAAAAAGAAACGAAATTGAGTTATTTGTAGAAACATGGATGGATCTAGAGTCTGTCATACAGAGTGAAGTAAGTCAGAAAGAGAAGAACAAATACTGTATCCTAATGCATATATATGCGATTTAAAAAAGCAGTACTGATGAATAAAGTGGCAGGGCAGGAATAAAGACGCAGACGTAGAAAGCAGACTTGAGAGCATGGGGCAGTGGAAGAGGAAGCTGGGATGAAGTGAGAGAGCAGCATTGACATATTATGGGGAAGGATGCACACCTCTGTGACTGTATTAAAAGTCATTAAAATGTACACTCTTACATGGCTGATTTGTATGGCATGTGAATTATATCTTAATCAATTTGTCAGGAAAAAAACCTGCACAAAATAAATAAATAAATAAATAAAAATGCTCCTTTTATCTAAGCAATGAACAGATGCAGCATTGTTACCATGGGAGAGGAAAAGAACTCTCTCCTTTGTGTGTCCATTTGTTTCCAAAAATGGAAAGAAACTGAGAGGAAGAATTCTAAAGGTTCCAGTAGGTGAGCATGGACACACAGTATGTGCCCGATGTTTGTGGAACAAATCTGTTGCAGGTTGAATGGTGTCCCCCTCAAAAATAAAAAAAATAGTGTAAGAGTCCTAACCCATAGTACCTCAGAGTGTGACCTTACTTGAAGACAGGGTCTTGACATATGTAATGAACTTAGAATGTAGTCATGAGTCTGGGTGGCAATCCTATATGACTAATGTCCTTATAAAAAGGGGAGATTTAGACACAGAAATGGATGCATAGAGAAAACACAATATGATGAGATAGAGGAATAAGGCCACTGTGTACAAGCCAAGCAGAGAGGCCTGGAACCAATCCTTTCCTCAAAAGGCGTTAACCCTGCTGACCCCCGATCTTGGACTTCTGGCTTGAGGCAATACCTTCCTGTTGTTGAGACTACCCGGTCTGTGGTGCTTTGATACAGGAGCCTAGCACATTTGGGTCACAGTCCCTCCACTAACTGGATGATGAACTGCCTTCTCTTAGATCCAGGGTCCTCAATGGGAAATCATGATTGGAGTAAAAACAGGGAATGTGTCTCACAGCGACAGCTCTAAAAAGACATAAGTGAATTGAGCATATACTATTTGCCAGTTCCAACAGCTTGACCTGCCTTGCGCCATTTAACACCCCGGTTTTACACACGAGGAAACGAAGGCACAGAGGTTTACTGCTTATTGTTGATACATTTGCTGAACTCAGGTGCCTCCGAGTGCAGTTTACGCACTTCACCAGAAACACAACGCTCAGATTTTAAAGTCTCTGAAACGTTCTTATTTCTGCTTCTTGAAAGATCCTATCTTTATGCTTAAACATGCATATGCAATGCCAACTAACACTAAATGGAAACGGGGGTGTGGGAAAGTATTCCTGAGAGTGGTCGAAAAAAAAGAATGCTTTGCAGGTTGCCTTCAGAAAGTTTGGGGGAAAAGAAGAAAACACATAGCAATCCAAGACAGATGAGACATAAAGGCAAAAACGGCAAGGCATTTTAAAACGTCTTATTATTTCGGCTCTTTCCTATCAAACTTCGGCGGGGGGTTGCTCTGGGAGAACGGACCAGCCAGGGATGCTCGGGGGATACAGGCGCAAAGGATGGGGACTCGCGCGCCACTGCGCGTGCGCCCTACGAGGCACGCAGGGAGCCGGGCGGGCAAAACTGAAACGGAAACCTGCCAGGTGTCCAGGGACGGGCGCTCCGGGCGGGGACGAAGCCACCGGGGACCCCGTAACTAAGGCCACCTGGCTACCCATTTACTTGGTGGCTCTCAAGGATGCCAACCTGAGCATCTATGCACTCTTTCCATCAACCCCATGCGCCGTCGTCCCTCCACGCCCTCCCTCCTTCCTCATGCCCTTTCCATAATTCGAGCCAGGCATTGGCACCCAGATTAGGAACTCGGCTCTGCTCGGCCCTTTGACTCAGCATCCCAGCCCGTTTACGGGTATGAAGTGAGCGTGGGCGGGGGTGGTGGTGGTGGTGGTGGTGGTGGTGGTGGTGGAGGATGCAGGCAAACTTGTCGCGCCCGCGCGTACCACGGCGGCGGCGACAGCAGGGGTGACCGTCCTCGGCGCGCGTGCGCAGAACATGCCGGCGAGGCCCAGAGGGCGCGGGAGCGGCTCCAGTCGCGTATTCCAGGAGCCTCGGAAGGAGGCCAGCCGCAGGCGAGCGCCGGGCGGCGAAGGCTCAGGGCGCGCGATTTTTGAGGGACCGCGCTAGGACGCTTGAGGCGCGCGTGCGCAGAGCAGCTCGGGGCTCACGGGGCTTGCCCGAACGCGCATGCGCGAGAGCGTCCCGGGGGCGCGGGCGCGAGGAGGCCGGGGTCCGCGCGTGCGCAGCACGGCTCGGGGCGCGCGGGGGAGGCTCGGAGCGCGTGTGCGCGCGCCTCTTCCCCGCCCCCACTCGGCCGAGACGGCGGCACAATGGCGGCGCCCTTGCCCCCGCTGCGTCCCGTCACCCACCTGCTTTTTGACCTGGACGGCCTCCTTCTGGGTGAGTAGCCTGCGGCCGCCTCCCGCGAGGGCTGTCTGGGAGGACGCGGGCGGCGGGTAGAGGCTCTTAGGGGCGTGAGCTGCGGCGGGGCGGTGTGCGGGGTCCCCGGGCTGGCGGGCGGCGGGGGTGCGGGGCCCACGTCAGGCCGGCCGCGCTCGTGGCTGAGGCGTCGACGGCGCCCGGGGCACTTACTTCCGGCGGCCGCGCCGCGCGTGGGGACGGAGTGCGTGGCGGGCGGCGCGTGAGGGCGCGGTGCTAGGGGACCACCGCGCGGGCGGGAGGTTGGCGTTGGGCCTCGGGGGCCGCGGGCGCTGCGCGCGCAGCCGGGCCTCCATTTCCCTGTCTGCACCCCGGCCTGTAGGATCACTGCAGGCTTGCCCAGAGGTGCACGCACCTTGCTCGTAGCATCCTACAGGGCAGCGTCCTCTACCCGCCGATTTGGGGGCCTCTGCCGACGTCTGGAGGCGTTTGGGGCAGCCTAGCTGGAGGGTGGGAGTTTGCTGGCGTCCAGAGGGTAGCGGCTGGGATGCGGCGGAACCTCTCGCAGTGCACAGGACCGCTCCACGCCACCGCGACTGCTCCACACCCAAGTATCTGTAGCGCGGAGGCGGCGGAGGAGTCCTGCTCAGCGGTCTGGCTGGTCCGAGTGACTCCCAGCAGGGACATGACCGGGGAGCAGCAGTTTTGCAGTGCAGAGCCCGAGTCCCCACCCTACAGCTGCCCAATCAGAACCTACATTTTCACCCAAGTGCCGGGGAGTTAGAGGTGCACACCCGTGCTGTGGCTTTGAGCGGTTAACAATCTTGTGTGCGCCGAACAGCCCCGTAGTCGATGGTGGTAGGCGTGAACTTACCCACCGAGGCGAATTCAAGTAGAATTCGTAGAAAACGCTGCGTTTATAACTCAACAGAGAACTGCTCTGAGCTCTGCCTTACAGCTTGGGCGTATGTTTCATGACACTACCCGGTGTTACAGGGTTAGGAAACGCGTTCTGACCTCATTGTCTCCGGAGGGCTTCATAGGACTTTAAAAATGTCTGCATGCTTTACGTAGGCTACTAACCTGGTGGAGGTGTGCATACATCAGTGCTGCCTCTCATAAAATCCTGCAAGGTGGGAGGAGATGTTTGCCCTGACTAATTAAAAACAAAATCGGCACCACTCAGAGAGGTAAAGTTACTTGCCCAAGGTCACACAGCTAATAAGGAACAGAACTGAGAAATGATTCCAGATCGATCTGATTCTAAATATAAGTGGTGATGTGCTCATTTTACAGGGGAGTGTGACCTTGCCCCCATGATCATTTGGCTCACTGGTTCAGTAGTAATGGCACTGATTTTTTATTTTAAAGGTACACAAAAAACAGTCTTATTTTTATGGACCCAGAGATATAAACGAATGAATTCCTAAGGGGTAAAATAAATTCCCATAGAGGTAACTAATTGAGTAGAACAGTGTATGCAGCTACTAAATCTGAAATGACTCAATTTCAAAAAGCATCTGGGATTCGTAAGTACAGTTTGCAGATGTGAGTTTTCCTGCTTAGATGGTCAAGTTAAATTGTCAAATAAATTCCTTATCCTCTAATGAAAAGTCCAGAGAACATGTTTTGTGAGTCTTATGAATTTTAATACAAACTGAGGTGTCCCATTAAAATTAAATTTATTAGACTTCTAAGTGAGCCTTATGCTTCATCCCCACTCAAGATACACATATACCTGTTCTCTGGAGCCATGAATGTGACTTATGTGGTGGTGCTTGCATGGGTAGTTATCAACCAGGGTCTCCTCTTTGCTAGTTGAGGCAAGTTTAAAGTTTATCAAGCATTGATCTGGCACTGTTACCCAATCCTCTGAACTGGTCGGAGAAACAAGAATTAGTGGCCTTTGGGAGGATAAGACCTAGCTCCTCTTTCCCCCTTTGTTTTCTGCCCTTTACCTCATTCCGCCCTGACTCTTGGAGGCGGTGGTAAGGCCTTGCAGAACTTTATCAGAAATGCACCTTTGCTTATTCTTTTTTTTTTTTTTTTACAAAATGTCTGGTATAAAACACCACTTTCCAGAATGTGCTACTTTACCTCATGTACTCTACTTGATTATACCTGTTGTAATTCTTAAAGCGCCTGACTTCAGTTGTCTGTTGTTGGCATAACAACGTATCATCAGTTTATTCCCCAGGAAGTTCTGTTTGTTAATGTAGCTGCAATCTTGTATTCTCAGGGAAGTGAAACTGAAAACAAAGAGTTGCATGGGGAAGCTTGTTTAACCAGAGGAGAATGAGGAAGTCAATGGAGATATTTGCAGAAATGTTGACCAGAAACCCAGGGTTACTTTCTAGTGCTTTTGAAATGTTTGATGCTGTTTTCCTTTCGCTCTTTGGAATCTGTTTTTATTGACAGAGGTAACAGTTAGCTGTGAGCTAGATAGTAATTTTGGCCCTCAAATGCCATTTAGAGACAGAGACCAAGGGGACTGAGATTATTTATGCACAAGGATAAGATGTTGAAGGAAGAAGATACAAGTTTGAAATACTATGTCAGCTCCTGAATAGGGAAGATTATCTAGTTCATTAAATAGCTGAAGTTAGGAGTACAAGAGGTAGGACCATTCTCTTTAAGAGACAAGAAAGTTGGTGGTCCAGAGTCCTGCTATCTGATAGGAGTAGCACCATGTAAGATTTTGTTATAGCAACATTAAAGAAGCAAAAAGACACAGAGGAAATTAACTTGAATGGTACTTTTTTCCTATCCTGACACATCCAAAATATTGTTACTCAACACATGATCAGTAAAAAAAAAAATAGTTGAGATAGTTTACATTCCTTTTCGTTACCTAGCCTTTGAAATTTGTGTGTATCTTACACTCACAGGGCATCTCAGCTCAAACTAGCCAGGTTTCATGGGTTCACTTGCCACGTTTGGCCAGTGCCTACCGTATGGGACAACCCAGGTACAGAGCCTTAGGAAGCAACTCACTGATGTCTGCTGTTGATAACGGGGCCAGATGGAGGGTGGATGTTAAGAATATTCAGAATTAGGAATATGTAAAATGTGGTATACCTAAAATATGCTTTCTATGAGTCTGTTACAGTAATTAAATCCTTAAAGAATCAGCCAGGAAAAATAAAAAGCTTATTTTCAAATGTTTAAAAAATAAACAGAAAAATAATACGATAGATCTGTGAGGGGAAATACGACTCTTTGCAGTGTCGATTATAATTGACCACGTCTCCATAAACACACAGAGGTGGCAGGATTTTAATGGGTGACACCTGGCTTCTACTTCACCTTCACATAGACGAATAGATCCCCTGTCCTGTACCTGTTTGTACTCCTACAGCTTCCTGCTTGCCGAATAGTAATCATAGCACTTGAGACCATATGGAAGTGCCCGTTTCTCCGTCCGGGGCCCAGGGTACAGCGTGAACGCTGGGTGGAGGCGGGACCTTTGTGCTGCTCCTGGGGCTCAGGGATCCATTGTTGACCAAAGCAGCTCGCAGCCCTGCCCAGTCTGCTCGGAATCCGCTGTCACCCGTCGTCCTCTGGCTCACCTCACCTACGCTGGTTTCTGTAGACGCTGGGACCTCCACAAAGCTGATGACAAACACAGGATCTCTCTGTACAGCTGTAGCACACGCCCTAGATGAATTTTCGGAAGAGCTTTCGTACATTGTATTTGACCCTGTGTAACACATATGAGGTTTAAAAGTGGAGATGATGAGCTTTTTGGCGTCCATTGGTTCCTATCCTGTAATGTGACTCAGTCCAGACATTCCCAAAGAGTCTCAGGAAGGTAGAGCAGAATAAACGCTCGTTCGGGATGGCCAGTGTGAGGTTACTGTCTGCCCTTGGGGCTCCCAGAGACACCCTCCCCCCGTCCCTGGCTTGTTGTGTGCCTTGCGGTCTCGGCACGGATGTCAGGGGACCTGTGCTACGGCACGTTCCCCTTCTCTCTGCCGTGCCCCCAACCCCCGGAACTAAGGGCACACGCTTGCGTTTGATGTCACCTTACCAGGTGACATTTAGGTCCCTTCTACATTTGCACAGGAGGTGGCGGAAATTCGGAGGCCAGTCTGAGGCCTTGCGGCCGAGCAGAGCCCATGCAGAAAGGGGCCCTGACTTGTACTTTCTCAGTTTGGAGTAAGATGCTGGTAGGGGCAGGCGAAGGTACCCATGGACTATGTTGAATGTCAGGAAATTCATCAGGAATAAGAAAGCACTCGAGGGGGGACCGAGGTGGGTAAACTCAGGTCCCGTTGGCCGTGCTTCCTAATAGACCTGAGCCGCGTCAGCCTTTCCCGTGTTCCTGCGGTTAGCGGTTCTTATGCACCACAGCTGCTCCCGTTTCTAGATTAACAGGAAGGTGAGATCAAAATTGCAGAATTCTGCAGGTCGACGGGAGTTTGGTCCAGCTGGTAACACCACTAAGATATTCAGCAGGTTTCTGTCAGTGCAGGTGTAGAGTGCCCGTTCCTTGCTTCCTCCTAGCTTCCTCGTCCCCCTCATTGTGTGCTTTTATTTAGACTCTTAGCTGTGCAAACTTTTTTTTTTTCCTCTCTCGAACTATTTTTCCTTTCTTCTCCTTGGGAAGCTGTGTGTGGGGGATTCTTTGTTCACTTTTGTCTTTCTGATTATTCTCTGCTTTCTCTGATTCTGTTCCTTTATTTTTTCTTTCATTTTTTAAGCGACTATAATTTATCCATTACACTGTGTTATTTTTCAGGGGTAGATGGAGATTTAATGCAATGTAAAAGAGCAAGGGAGATGATGCCCCCAAGAAACGTCCACCAAAAGCACTCATTACACAGGTGCCCAGGTGACTTTTCACAGCTTTGTTTGAGATGTTTGAAAAGTGATGGATACGTAGCCTGTAGCTGGAAGGTGCAGTAGTGTTATAGCAGAATGGCTTACGTTAGAAGATAAAGCTCTCACTGTCAGGTATATGTGAATACTGGTGACTCATAATTCCGGCATTTCATATATTAAAAGCTTCATTTAATTGTGTTAAAATGGGGGAGGGCAATGCTGGTCTGTGGTTTAAAATTGCCTTTGGGGTGTCTAAGGAGAATTTTCTTGAAAACATAATAATTGTGACATGCATTTCTGCTCAAGAAATGTCTTCCCCCTTTGGCTTTGCTGAGGTGGACTGCCATCCTAACACCTCTCAACGTGCGTTTTGAGTGTTTGGCAGGTACATGCCCACCTTCCTTCAAGGTGCGGCTCCCACACATCCTTCGCTCTGCTGCCTGCGGTCAGTAGCTTAGTGTCTGTGCAGAGAGGGGTGCATACCTGGGGTGAGGATGGTCTGCTCCACGCCCTTGCCTGGAGGGCAGTTCCATCAGCATGGCTCCCGGCACTGGGCTGGCCAGTTGATGTCCCCTGACTCTCCTCTCTAGGCCTAGACATCAGGGACGGATCCAGAGGCAAACCAGAGTCTGCTGGACTCCCAGTCTGCTCACTGCCCAGTCTGTACGCGAAATGAGAGCAGATGGTCATAGTTTGCGTACCTGAGCTATTTGGGGCCTTGGAGACGCATTCCAAAGTAAGCAGCAGGCTTCCGTCTCTCCGCTGCCATCATCGTGTCCTTGACGAGAACCGGGCACCCTTGTGCTCTCTGGAGCAGCATGTCCACCCGGCAGAACTGCCCGCCGTGGAGGGAATGTTCTGTATCTGAGCTGCCCTGGACGGGAGCCACAGGGGCACCCAGGCACATGAAATGCTGCCAGGGCAGCTGACGAATTGAACTCTTAATTTTTTAGTTTTACTTAATTGAAGTAGCCACTTGTGGGTACTGTGGTGGACAACGCAGCTCTAGAGGAGTGAGTTCACTCCTTCCTTATCTGTTCAGAATATACTGTGCCGGGTGCTGCAGGGGATTCACAGCAAGTCTCTTCTTTGTAGTGGTCTTGGAGTCCAGCTGGGACACAGAACACGCGTGAATCTCTGAGTAACTGCTGGCGGTCAACATGAGAAGGACAGGAGAAGGGGCAGGGCAGTCATTTGAACTGAAATCACTGGGAGGATGTGCTCTCAAGGGCAGGTAGGACAGTGGATATTCCAGACGAGGAGAACAGATGGCTGAGCAGTAAACACGTTTTCTGAAGCAGAGAAGAGCTTGTTTTTATCACACAGAGAGTAGTATTTAAAAAAAAAAAAAGAAAGACTGGTTAATAACGATTGTGTTGAAATGCGGGGGTGAGGATGATCTCTGCCTGGCGGATATTACTCTGGTGTTTTCCACACTGGGTTCCAGACGGTAGTCATGTCCCTTTAGCCTGTTTTGAACTAGAAAACCTCGCCCCATCCCCTAGCTGCATGGCCTGTGTTTTCGCCGTGAGAGGGACTCTTGGAAGAGCGCAGGCTGGTTCTCTCAGAGGATGTTCTGCGTTCCGGATTGGCCTGCTTGTTTCCTCCTGCTGCCACCTCACTTGTTCTCCATCCCTCGTATTCCCTCTGATCCAGACATCATGCCCGTGCCTCACTTGGCCTCCCTCAGCCGTTTCTGCCAAGAACATACTGCACCAACTCACGGCCTCTTGGGGTAGGTGTTCCACGTGGTCAGTGCCGTCCTACTAGTAAAGTCTTGTCGTATCAAGACAGCTCTTGTCTTCCGTGGTAGTGCGTGGGATGTTTCAGTGAGAAGCCAGGAGCCTGAGGGACCCGGTATCGGCGGTGATGTAATGCCTGTGTGTCCCGAAGGCCTGAACCCTGAGGCAGAAAGACGGGCAGGGGTGCTTGCGGGGAAGTGGAGGGCTGCCTGGACGCTGCTCACCCTCAGGAAGCCAGGGTGGCTCTGTGAGTTGGGCCCCCCCCCCTTGCATCCCTGCAGCTCTGCCTGACTTGGACCACGTGCCCTGATCTCTCCCAGGGTGTTAGGGCACGGGGTCCAAGGGCATCCCCACTTTTGCCGTCAGACTCATGAGAAAGCATACATTCATCAAAGCAAATACAGTTGCCTGCACCGCGTCCACTTTGCCACGTAAACCTTTCCAGCAGAGCCGTATATTTGTCAGTGTGGTTCTGTGTTCCCCGCCGTTTATATGTTTTCCCCACACCACCGGAGCAGCATTCATGGCTGCTTAAAAGCGGTCAGGTTCTGGATTTCTAAATATCACACAAGGAAAGGAACCAAGAGTCTGGGGAGAAGAGGCCAGTTCCAGACTGGGACCCGTGAAACCCAAGATGAGCGTGAGCACCTTTCCAGAGCCAGGGCAGGGGGTCCCACTGGCGAAAGGCAGGGTGAGTGGAAATCAAAGGAATAATGACTGTGATGGATTTTAAGACTCTAAGTTTTTTAAAAAGAAATCTGTGAGTCATGATCCTTAAAAGAAAAGAGAGGGGAGGCATGGGCAGCAGGAGAATGCTAGTTAATAAATATGGAAAGAATGGTAGAATTCGTCAGGTCACCATCTTGCAGGCCTCACTCTCCATGCTTCAGACAAGCGGCACTGGTGGAAACCAAGACCGTTGGGTTCATTGGGGGCGAGGGTGTTCAGACAGTGCCAGAGTGCCACCCCGACAGGGTACTGACACACAGCACAGGCGGACACGCATGCTCGTGATGGACAGTTCTGGGGGCCACTGCTTAAGCGACACATCCCACTCAGGTGTGTCAGCGGGGGAGCCGCTGGCTGCCATGTGCTGCCACAGCAGTTTACCTGAGTCCAGTCGAACTTCCAGGTGTCCTTTCTAGTTTGGAGGGACGGAGGAACAAGCAAGGTGACACCACGTGGAAACGACCGGACAGATCCAGAATGCAGGGCATTCCGCAAGGTCTCTGGGTGGACTGTTGAAAGTGTCAGATGTCACGGGAAATGACTGGGATGGGGTGCTCTAGTTTACAGGAGGCTAAAGGGACCTGAGTACCAAATGCAGCAGATCTTAGATTGAGGGGGAGGTCTTATAGACATTTTTGGGGCAGTTGGAGAATGCGGTGTGCAGTGGCTAATTAGATGATGTCATTCAGTCGTTGCTGATTGGCCGGTTCTGGTGCTAGTCATGGCTGTGTAGAAGAGTGTCTTTATTTGATGGAGAAGCATGCAGAGGTATAAAGGAATAAATGGCAGAGTATCTGCAAATTTTTAGGTTTATTGCTTACAGATGTAGGTTATATGGGTCTTTTCTGTGCTTCTTTCGACTTTTCTATGTATTTGGAAAAATGAAAAAAAAAGGAATGGGAGGATTAAGCCTGAAGCATGAACCCCTGAAAAACAAAACCAAACTATTAAGTAGTTATCAGTTGATTCTATTTAAAGAGAGAAGAATATAAAACGTACATCTTTACAAGATTTGCGTGAACAGTGTAAAATAAACAGTTCCAGAGCCTTCGGCTCCCTGGAGAATTTAGGTGGCAGTGCATTCCCTGGTGTCGTGTGACAGCAGAAAACACTTGGAAAGGAAGAGGCCCCTTCACTGTTCTCACCCTCTCTATCCACTTCCTTGTCTTTTTCTCACAGTGCGCTTGGGCCCGGGCCCCGGGATTTGTAAAGACATGCGTGCACCAAATTCTCTTTTGGTGGAATCTTAAAATGGCAGCGATACTTAGTCAGGAGATCACACTCAAAAAAAAAAAAAAAGAAAGAAAAGCTTCCTAAATGACTTACCGAAGTAGCCACCCACACCGATCCCTGCATCTCACGCGGTGTGCTGATTAGACCTGGTGACAGCCACGTCCCTCTGGAGCCTGTCAGCTGAGCCCCGGGCCCCCGTGACTGATTCTCCTGCAGCTCTCAGCAGATGTCTGCAGCTGCGGGCCTGGGCTGCTCTCATCCCTTACTCCTTGTCAGCTGCCAAGGTCCAGGGAAACCTGAGGTTGGAGCTTGAGCTGGAGTGAAGTAATGAGCTGGGTGTTACAGGGATGCCCGCATGTTGTCCACGTTCCCTGGGCTGGTGCAGTCCTTGGCGTGAGGGCCCTGGGGGCTACCTGTTCGTACCTAGACGGGGTTCTCTTTCCCTTGTGCATCTCAATTTCAGTGGCTTGGAAACCTTTCTGCTGTTGCTTTAAAAAAAGGAAAGTCACTTGGTTACTGAAGAAATGTTTTATGCCAGCAAGGTGTTACTTGTATTTCTGTTCTGGCCAAAAATAGTCATCAATTTCAGTCGGTCCCCTAGTACGTTCCTGTTTTCTCTCTACATCTCTTATTTCCCTTATTTATCTTACCACAAAGCATTTCCTTTGGTTGCATTGACAATGTTTATTTTTTTGCATGATGACTACATATAATCAAGGCAAACTTCAAACCAGCTGAGTTACTGCCTTGTGCCGCCGTATATTTTGACCTCGGTACCGACATCTTGATGACCACACATCAGCTTTTAAGGTGGTAGGTTCAAGTGGCTGGCTTTGCAGAGTGGAATTGTAGTCGAATTTGAGCTGTGTTTCGACAACCCGGTGAGCTGGCTGGAGAGCCCAGTGAAAATCAGGCCCGGTCCCGTCTACTTGGTCGTTTCATCATGTATCTCTGTGGGCAGCCCTGGTGTCGTGTCAGAACTCCCGGACGCCTCTGTTGCTGGGCAGCCCTCACTGGTACAGGTGCCAGTGGGAGTCCTTCCTTAAAGGCCAGGTAGCTGATGCCTAGTGCTTTAGTTTTATCTCAGACGGGTGATGAGGAGACTGCCCACAACCCCCTTGGCTGACTGAAAACGTTAGGTGCTGCTTGGATGAAGCCTGGTTCACCTCGCCCCTGAGTACTTGCTTTACCTGCTGACTTGGTGAGATTCCCCATCCCCCGGTGTTCTCCCCAGGGCCCTGCCCGCTCCCACCTTCAGCGCATCACAGATGGTGCAGGACGTCTTCTGGGACTTTAGCATCTCATTAAGATATAAAGACAGATCCAAGATCACGTGCTAGCTGACCCAAGGCCTTACGGCACTGTTTAACGTGACTTTGCAAAAGAGATTTAATCATCGGGATATATGATGCAGCCCTTCTTAATACCATTAATATTTATTGTTAGATCAAGTAAAGGAACATCCTCACTTAGTGAGCAGATGGCCCTTCTGTGAACTTAACATCTTTATGTAATCGCACCTGTAATACTGAATAATAAGGGCAGTGTATTTGTCTTGACATTTACAATATTGTTTCTGCTTTTTGGGCCGGGAGTAGAGTCAGGGTCCTGAATTTGAGGGTGTACTTTAACATTGGCCTCTTCATCGGTGCCCTAGTTTGGGGTGAGTTTGCAGGACTCTGCAGGTATCCTTTTGTCCTTCCCATCACTGGCGCCTCCCCCCGGGCTCGGCCCTGGCCCTCCCTTCCTCCCGGGAGGAAAGGCTTCCTTCTCTTCTGGGTGTAAGCAGCTCCTTCTCCTTCCTCTTCTTCTGATGCTTCTGTACCTCAGCATAAAGTGTGCTACATCTGTCATTTCAACAAAACCTCTCGGGGTTCCCTGGGGGCGCAGTGGTGAAGAATCCGCCTGCCAGTGTAGGGGACGCGGGATCGAGCCCTGGTCCGGGAAGGTCCCACATGCCGCGGAGCAATTAAGCCCGTGTGCCACAACCTGCTCTCTAGAGCTCGTGAGCCACAACTACTGAGCCCACGAGCCACAACTACTGAGCCACACGCCTAAAGCTCGTGCGCCGCAACGAGAGAAGCCACCGCAATGAGAAGCCCACGCACTGCAGCGAAGAGTAGCCCCCGCTTGCTGCAACTAGAGAAGACCCACGTGCAGCAATGAAGACCCAACTCAGCCATAAATTAAAAAAAATAAACAAAACCTCTGCTCGCTCATTGCCGCGTCCTGCGCACAAACTGCCTTCCTCCTGCAGCCTGTGGACGTAATTTGCACAAAGGGAGCAGTGACTTCCGTGTTGCCATACCACTCAGCATCTTTTCTTATGTTTCCAGAACTGTCTGCTTCATGGGCCAGTGCCCCGCTCCGTCCTGGAGGATCTGTCTCCATGGTTTCACTTCTCCTTGTCTGTCTGTCCTCCTCTCCACCTCTGTGCGGGGCCCTGGACTGGGCTGTGGATGCATGGCTTCAGTAACCGCTCTTGCTCTCGGGCCTCCGTCCGCACTTCCCAGTGCGCGCGGGCTATTCCACCCAGAGGTCGTGCCCAAGCCCCGGGTTTCAAGCTGAGCCCAGAGCTCTCGGCCACATCTGCCATCTTGCGCGCCCCGTGAGCTGCCCGCGTTAGAGACTGGCAGTGACCTTCCCGTCTTCCGGTCCTCCCGCCCCCCTCCCCTCCCAACATGCCAGTACTGATTTCTCAATATCCAGAGCCATGTTTGTGTCCTTCAGCGGCCGCCGCCTTTCTTCAGGCCCTCCGTCTCCATCCTCTGTGGCTGTGGTATTTACCACGAGCCTTCACCGCGTGCCCTGCGCCGCCGTGCGCACCTTGCCCGCCTCGGCTGTTTCCCTGGCAGCAGGCCGACGGCACCCCGCGCTGGCCGTCTCGGTTTTGCCTGTTTTGCAGGTAGGGAAGCGAGGCTTACTGAGGTCAAGCGACTTAACCTCAGAGGCAGTGCCTGACAGGTGTTGCCCCCCCCCCCGCCCCCGCCTCCTCTCGCAGCTCGAGAAAAAGAGGCAGTGATTCACCAGACTCAGGCGTGCTCACGGGCAGTTCCGTCACTTCCAGAAACGTCAGTGGCGGCGGTTGAATTTCGGTGCTCACGTTGGCGAGATTGCAAGCCGTGTTCCATGCCCATTGTGTGTGTGCGAAGAAGGCTTTGCCGAGAGGATACAGCTCACCAGGAGTTTATCCCCAGAATGGTCCTACGTTCCCTTGTCATAGGAATCTGGGTGTAAGCTGGTCCCTAGATACTTTCCAAGAGGAAAGGCGTTTGTGCCCATAAAAATAACCCTCGACTCTACCTGTCGCGCATCTGATGCCCCCCTCCCGTGTGCTGAGTTATGTGTGTGTGTGCTCGCTCGTCTGTGTGGTCATAACACAAACAATGTAAATCATTTCTGGGTCTGCCAGGTGCAGCCCGACGAACGCGTTCCTTTCTGGAAGTTCGAGCCATATCTCGACACTCATCTTGTTCAACCAGTCTGAGAGGAGCCTCATGAAAGCATTTCGAGTTGGCTCCTGGGTGATTTGGGCCAGCCACCCAAGGAGTTAATGTGGCTTAACGCTGCCGGCCTGTAGCCAGGTCCGTCCGCCTGGCTGTTGAGTGTTTATCTGGGGATAGAGCTTTACGTTCAAAGGGAATTTCAGAAAAGCGTTACAGGACGGATCCACCGGGGCCGTCAAGGAGAGAGAGGCGTTTAGGGCCCTGCGTCGCTCCTGAGTCCCACAGGCTTTCGTAGCAGGCCCACCCACCAGACGCCGGGTACTGAGACCGGTGCAGGGCAGGGATACAAGGCCACGCAGGGGTGCCGTGGAGGCAGGCTGCAGGGGGCAGACATTTTCTGTCCTGCTGCCTCTTCACGATCGGCTGAGCTGACCCAGTTCCCTGGGAGCCGGGCAGAGGAAGCGGGCTGAGATCCAGGGTGCCTCCCGGGAGACCGGGTCCGTTCCCAGCCTCGGGGCAGTCGGCTGGGTGGGGCAGCAGGAAGGGCTGCGAGGATCCCAGACCAGCAGGGCACTGTGTGTAAGTCTGAGAGAGCAGGGCCTGGAGAAGAGGCTCCTTGCCCCGTGAAAGGTGGGAGCAGAGGTCTCAGGAAGGGGACGGGGCGTGGTGAGCCTTGTGCCAGATGCAGGAACGTAGGCCTTACCTCCTAGCCATTGCACAGCCTCGAAGGCAGGGCGTGCCGTACAAAGGCACTGTTGATGGCGTGGATGGCTGCGGCTTCCAGGCTGGGAGCTGGCTCGGGGGGTGTGGCAGTTGTCCCGGATCAGAAAATGATCCGACACGTACATACTCTTGCTACTCTGGCAGGGATCGCCGTGGGCCCTGCTCTTTCACCTGACGGCTGCCTGAACTTTGTCCACGTCATTATTGATTGGCATGGACACTAGCGTGTAAAAGGGCCTAAAATAACATAGGCGTCCGGTACTCGGATAACCAGAACGTGTTTCCCCAGATACAGATCTCATAGATGGAAGCTAGATACCCAGACCCACGTTCAGAAAACCCATCCCGCACCTATAGAGCTGTCTTATTTCCCAGCGTGCCCACCCACCTCCTCCTGATTATGGGAATCTCCATTCTGGGAGCCCCAGGAGCATCATTCTACCCCGGACCCCGCCTCTCCGCCTGCGGTGCCCTGGGATTCCAGCCCTTTCGCACCCTCCGCTCTTCTCGCGTCACTGACACACACGGGGGCCACGTATCACGGGTGCTTAATATTACTGATGCGGCTGCTTGTGTGCTGAGTTGACTCCTGTACACCGGGTTTTTAAAAAAGCCTAGCTGTCCCTTAAACACTTAATTTCTGCTTATTCTGTTGACAAATCTGGTAGACGTTAGTCTTCACTGTTAAGAGGCCATGACAGTGTTTGACTCTGTTTACACATTTTTTAATCAACTGCAACACCTTTGTGCTTGTTAAGCTCCATTTATAAAGCTATTACGTTTTAGTTCCTTGTTCCATACTTCCCTCGTCTGAATTAACACGCAGAACCTTTCTGAATAGCCAGAGATCATTTTAAGCCTAGTAAATGAAGCTTATGATGAACGTAAAGTTCACTTGACTGTTCCAAGAGAGTTGCAATAATGTAGTCTTAAATTGTTAGTGAAAATTAGTAATTCCAGTGTGTGTTTCAAAGTTTATTTCTAGCATTCTTGCCCCAGTAGGCCAAATTCCATTAAAGGATACAAGTAATAAAGTAATAGATAACACACAAACACTGCCTCAGCACCCTGCCTTCCCTTAAACATCTCTGTGAATGTTCTGGGGATCGAGAGGTGCCTGTCCATTAGAGAAAGCCTTTTCCCGCCCAGCTGATTAGATTTTGCGTTTCTTGGCATATGTGAATGTCTTTCCACCTAAATCCAATAATCTTTGAACCTGACAAGAATTTTTCATTCTTTCAGTATACTTCCCAGGTCCATGCAAGTCCCAGAGAGGGCCATGAAAATAATACGTGATTGCCTGATGGATTTCTTTTGTGTACTTTGTCTGACTTGGAGTAACACCGTGTAAGGCCATATACCCACGCTAGTCAGGAAATGAATAGGAGCCAGGCTTAATTCTGTGTCAGAGGAGCCTCTGCCTGTTCCCAGAGAGACAGCCTCTCTCACCTGCTGTCACTTCCCAGGTCCTCGGAGCTCTGGACTAATAGCCAGTTCTGTTTGAGAACAGGATGGGCACTGTCACTGCTCAGCTCTCAGAGCCCCTGCAGTTGGAAGGCTTGGTCAGTTGAGCTCTACCTGTGGTGACCGAGCTCTGCCTCCTTTGCTCAGGAAAGCTCCCACGTCACCAAAGGTACACTCTGCGTGGGAGGGGGAAGCACGCCTTACTGTTTTTTCGTCTTTGTAGAAATCCTGGGTAGCGTTAAGTGACATCTGAGCTATGTGAATCAATTTATACCTTGTAAACAGATGTTCTTTAAAAGAAATTTTGACCCTTATTTCTGGGTTATGTTCTTAGTAACCTAGAAAAAACAAGACATAGAAGGGTACTTTTAATTGGTTGCCCTTGCCTTCGATAGAAAGACACACTAAGTAGATGAACATCTATAACTCAGTGTTGTGGGCTAAATTGCATCCCACCAAAACGCATATTTTGAAGCCCTGAACCCCAGGACCTCAGAATGGGGCTGTATTTGGAGTCAAGGTCCTTAAAGAGGTTATTAGGTAAAATAAGGTCATTAGGGTGGGTCCTAATCCAGTATGGGTGGTGTCCTTACAAGAAGAGGAGATTAGGACACACACACACACACACACACACACACACACCACACACACACACACACACACACACACACACACACACCACACACACACACACACACACACCACACACCACACACACACACACACACACACACACACACACACACACACACACACACACACACACACACATACACACACACACACACACACACACACACACACACACACACACACACACACACGAGACCATGTGAGGAGACAGCCGTCTGCCCGCCCAGGAGAGAGGCCTCGGGAGGAACCAGCCCTGCTGACACCTGGATCTCAGACTTGCAGCCTCCAGGACAGTGAGAAAGTAAATTTCTGTTGTTTAAGCCCCCCACTGTGTGGTGCTTTGTTATTGCAGCCAGAGTAAACTAATCCACCCAGAAATGTAGGATTTTTGATACTGTGAAGAGATCGAGCAGATGTGGACCAGTATTTTACAGACTTCACAGGCAGACTGGCCAGGGAGGTAGAGCATGGATGCCCAGGGCTGTACCAGCAGGATTATAGCATAAGTTTCTCCAGTCTTAACTCCTGTCATCTCTTTACAGTTGAGTTGTCTGACATTCCTCCACCCCACCCACACCAAAAAATAAGTGAATGGAAACACACATAACAGCTAAAGAATTATGCTGGTGACACAATGGCTTGTGTGTCTTTGAAGGAGGAGGACTGTGTGCTTCTTTATCTCTTCTCATTTCAGTGCATTTCCTAGATTCCTTAATGATTTGCACTGTGCTAAATTAAAACTGTTTTTGGCACTGCCTTCATACTAATGCACGCACCACTGGGGATACATTCAGTACTGGATTCCATTGTACCCATAGGAAGGGTAGAAATAGAGGAGAAGCAGGAGCAGCCACTGAAGGAAGGTCTTGAAGAAAGGAACGGAAGCTGTTGATTTGCGTGGGGAAGGGAATCTTTAAAACTGCATGTCTCTGGGTTTAAGGTGAAGTGTTAGAAATGATGACTGAACTAGTAGGGGTTTGATGGATATACCCATCCAACACATGGGATTCTAAGGCAACACCTGAAAGAACTCATGTCTACTGTCAGTCTTTTCCTGCATTTTTGCTTTTCCAAATCCACTTTCGTGGCAGCCTCCGTGTTCTTTCTCAGCCATCTTAGATCTCTAGGGTGAAGTTAGATGGAAACTTTTTATGCATTCTTGGAGGACACATTCTGGTTTGCATTTATTCAAAAGGCATGAGAACTAGGGATTTAGCATTAATCCATAAAGCCTGAGGCGTGGGGAAACTAACCCTCAAGAGGGTTTAGCTCTCTAGAAGATGGGAAAGGCACATCCATCTAGAACCCTATGATTGTATGTTTATTTATCTTTTAAAATTTGAAAAGAATTTAAGTTATTCACTAAGAGGAAGTCATCATATGTCAGTATGACATGGATTAAAAAAGCCCAGTGGTTAATAAGATTTATACGTGTGTGATTATGATGTAGCAGTCACAAAGGCCGAGGCCATGGTGTTCTTACTACCTGGTGGGTGACCTCCACACACAGTGGAAGCTGTCACACACGATAGTTCTACAAACTCTCTGCAGCTGTCCTCGACCTTCCGTGGTTAAGGCACCTGTGAATGAGACGTTAAGAAAGGTCTCTTCTTGTGCTTGGTCTGTTTGAGAGTCATTGTACACAAACCCAATGAGAAAAAAAGAAAAATAGATGGCGGGGAAAGTTTCTTATTGTGTTAGTTTTCTATTGCTGCCTTACGCTACCACAAACCGAGTGGCTTAAGACAACACAAGTGTATTATGAGGTCAGAAGCCCCACCTCAGTCTCAGGAGCTAATCACATCAAGGACTGGTTCCTTCAGGAGTCTTCAGGGGAGAATCTGTTATTTGCCTTTTCCAGCTGTAGAGGCCGCCTGCATTCCTTGGTTCATGGTCCACTTTCTCACGTTCAGACCCACCAGTGCTTCACCTCTCTGACCGTTCGTTTTTAACACAGACATTTACAGCCATCAGCTTCCCTCCCAGCACTGCTTTTGTTATATCCCATACCGTTTGGTGTGTTATGTTTGCATTTTCCTTCATCCCATACCATTCGGTGTGTTATGTTTGCATTTTCCTTCATCCCATAATTCCCTTGTAATTTTTCCTTTTCGCCACTGACTGTTTAGGTGTGTGTGGTTTAACTTCCACATATTTGGGAATTTCGCAAATTTCCTTCTGTTACTGATTTCTCATTTCACTCTATCAATGATCAGGGGAATACTTGGTATGATTCTGATCCTTTGTGAATTTATTGAGACTTGTTTTATGGCGTAGCTTATCATCTTTCCTGGAGAATTCTCCTTGTGAACTTGAGAAGAATGAATATTTTGTCATGGTTGGGTGGAGTGTTCCATACTATCATAAGCTCCAGTCAGTTTATGGTATTTACATAGTTAAGTGTTTTAAATCAGGTCTTATATTCCTTGTGAATTTTCAGTTTAATTGTTCTCTCCATTATTAAAAGTGTGGCATCAAAGTCTCCAGCTACTGTTGTTGGATCATCCCTTTCTCCCCTCAGTTTTTGTTCTATGTGTTTGGGGCTTTGTTGTTAGGTTCATATATGTTTATAGTTGTTGCATCTTCTTGATGGAATGACCCCTTTATCCTTATAAAATGTTTCTATTAATTTTTTTGTTTGTTTCTAATAGAAGTGTTTGCCTTAAGTCTCCTTTGTCTCATGTGGTCAGTCTGGATCTCTTTTGGTTACCGTGTGCATTGGATATCTTTTCCATCCTCCTACTTTCAACCTTTTTGCACCTTTCAATGTAAAGTGTGTCTTGTAGACAGCATATAGTTGGATCATGTGGTTTTTCTTTTTCTAATACATTCTGCCAATCTTGACCTTTTAATTTACTTTTAATCTTTTATATATAGTGCCATTATTGATAAAAGAGGATTTATGTATGGCGTTATGTTATTTGTTTTCTCTATGTCTTTTTTTTTGGTCAGATGCCATCAATCTGCATTTATTAGCAGGCATTCTACTGTAAGGAAGACTTTCCTCTGTCTGCATTTATTTTTTTATTGAAGTGTCAGTATTAGTTTACTTACAGTATTATGTTAGTTTCAGGCATACAACATCATGATTTGATAATTTTATAGATTACGCTCTGTGTAAAGTTATAAAATATTAACAGTATTCCCTGTGCTGTACTTTACATTCTTGTAACTTATTTATTTTATAGCTAGTAGTTGGTACCTTTCAATCCCCTTCACCTATCGTCCCGCCCCCACCTCTCTCCACTGTGCTACTATTAGTTCTCTGTAACTGTGAGCCTGTTTCTGTTTTGCTTCGTTTCAGTTAATTTATTTATTTACATATTTTATTTATTTGGATGCATTGGGTCTTCGTTGCTGCGAGTGCGGGCTACTCTTCGTTGCAGTGCGCGGGCTACTCTTCGTTGCAGTGCGCAGGCTTCTCATTGCAGTGGCTTCTCTTGTTGTGGGGCATGGGCTCTAGGCATGCGAGCTTCAGTAGTTGTGGCATGCGGGCTCAGTAGTTGTGGCTCGTGGGCTCTAGAGCACAGGCTCAGTAGATGTGGCGCAGGGGCTTGTGGGATCTTCCTGGACCAGGGCTTGAACCCGTCTCCCTTACATTGGCAGGTGGATTCTTAACCACTGCGCCACCAGGGAAGTCCCAAGTTTCTGTGTTATATTAGTTTGAAATTTTGCCATTTGCAACAACATGGATAGACCTAGAGGGTAAATCAGAGAAAGACAAATAATGTAGGTTTTCACTTATATGTGGAATCAAAAAAATAAAACAAACAAATCCATGTCTTTTTCTTTTGTTCCTCTATTCCTTCATCACTGCCTTCCTTCTCTTATGTTAACCAGATAGATTTTCTAGTGTACATTTTAAATTCTCTTGTCTTATCTTTTTTTTTTTTTCCTTAGTGGTTGCTCTGAGTATTTACAGTTAACAACTTACACCTATCTGGTTTGCGTTAATACCAGCTTAATTTAAATAGTATACAAAAACATTGGTCCTATGTATCTCCTTTCCCATCCTCCTTTGTGCTGTTATTGCTGTAAAGATTGCATCTTCATACGTTATGTGCCCATCAACAGAGATTTATAATTATTGCTTTATGCAGTTATCTTTTAAATCAGATAGGAAAAAACGATTCACAAGCAAAAAACACATTTATGTTGTCTTTTATGTCCCCCAAGGGCAGAATCACCCCTGATTGTAAACCATCACTTCAAGGAATTAAAGAAAAAAAAAGGGTTATAGCATCCCTATCCTTCATCTCATTTTAAAGTAACTTAGCATAATTTTAGCATAATTTAGTAAGATTGCCAGGGAAATTCTTGAATCGGTCATTGGGTAGTGAATCAAGAAACACTTGTGTGTAAAACGTACTGCATTTTTAAGTGTTTCCAAATCTTGCTTGATGATACTTTGCAAAACAAAAAGTAAAAATTTATTATAGTTCCTGGGATGCATGTCACCTTCAAGTTAGAACTTTTCTAGCTTTGGTAAGTTGTATTCAAATATGGAAAATAAAGTTGATTGAGAAGGGAAATAGATACAAAATCGTAACCTGACTCTAGTAATAGTTTCAGTTTGACCTTAGGAGAAGTCTTTTTGGAGAAAGTCATTGAGCATTGCCTATACCCGGATTCACTATTGCAATTTTTCGTGGGCTCCACAGCAAGGGCGGTTACGTACTCTGAATACGCTGTCTTACATTGTACCTTCTGAATATACTTTAGTGTGTAAGTTGGTGGTCAGAATCCAAACCTGAGCCCGCCATGGGGGCCCAGTCTTTCCCAGGCATCCCAAGTGTAAGGGAGGCACAGCCCTGGAGCCCTACACCCTCACGCTCAGCCATGCTCAGGCCGGTGTGGCCCCGCACAGAATCTGTAGCAGGATGACGCATGCTGATGGAGCCGTGATTCAGAAACAGGGCCTGATAAATGTGCTGTCCCATGCAGTGCTTGCTGACTCTTTACAGGAAACAGGAAGGCAGTCTTTAGTCAGCCTCTGCACCTTCTGAGATTCTGCTTGGAAACATCCACGTAGGAAACGTGAGAAAGGAAGGAAGGATACAGGAGAGGAGAGGGAGAGGTCGTAACCATCTGTGCTGAGAAAAAACTAACTGGAAAAGCCGTTTCTGCACATGTGGTCACATATATAGCGTAGAGTGATTCACTCAGTGTCTGTATGGGTTCTTTCCTCATTTTAGGTATATCAGCTTTCTGCGCCAGTGAATGTAAAAACAGTATCTTGTTTGGTTGTTTTAATTTTTATTGAGGTATAGTTGATTTACAGTGTTCTTAGTTTCTGCTGTACAGTAAAGTGAATCAGTTATACATACACATATATCCACCCTTTTTTAGATTCTTCTCCCATGTAGGTCATTACAGAGTACTGAGTAGAGTTCCCTGTGCGGTACAGTAGGTCCTTGTTGGTTATCTATTTTTTAAGTAGTGTGTATGTGTTAATCCGAAGCTCCTAATTTGTCCCTCCCCCCCTTCCCCCCCGGTAACCATAAATTTGTAAAAACAGTATCTTAATCCCAGTATCTGCAGGATTTAAGACTCAGTCTTCTTTGGAGAGCTCAGCTGGAAGACCTTGTGGCTCTCCCGAATTTGTGAATCCACACCAGGGCCTCTTTATCCTCCCTGCCATCGCACAGCTGCAGGAGGGGCCCCCGCACCGCGTGGCACATAGAGAGCCCTCAGAGGGAGCAGGCCCGTCGTTCTGTCAGCCACGTGGGCCTCCCCCAGCCCCAGCCCCTTCCACGTGCCTCTGTCCCGCCCCCAGCCGCCTCCCTGCGGGCTGTTCCCTCCGAGGAGTCTCGCTGTCCTGTCCATGCACCGGGTGGGCATCCCCCTGGGGGCCAGGGCCCCTTCTCTACTCTGAAATCGCCCCTTCGAGCCCACTGCCCCATAATGAGAAGTAGCAGAGGAGCGTGGCCTGCAGGCCTGACTCCTGAAACTCCCTGGAGAAAGTTGTGCCATCCCATGCTGCTGCTCCCCGTGCCCTGCGTCCAGGGACAGAGGGGACTGGGGACATGAAAGGCACGGCATGTCTTCCCGAAGACAAGGCCCAGCCGGGGGCCCCTTCTCCTGTTGCTTGTGCTTCCGTTATGGACCGTCCTCTCTCCCCGGATGTCCTCACATGCACCCTCTGCAGACAGACCCTCCCGGAAAAGCCCCGCCTTACCTGCCCTTCTCCATCTCCCGCTGCATCTCATGGGAACACCCTTGACGGAGCACATAACTCCGCTCTGGACAGTTTACATCTGATGGCACCTTTCATCCCCCCCGCACAGCCTTGGGTGACAGGGAAACTGAGTTTCCAGTGCGCTTGTCCCTTTGACAAGGGGACACCTTCAGGAAGCAGCAAGGCCAGCACGCGAATCCTGGTTGTCCCCACTCACGGCACCTCCTCCGTGGGCAGAGAGCTTCCCGAGGCTTCCAGGGTCCCCAGGACGCCGTGCTTGGCAAGACAGCATCTCACTCCGGGAAGGACCCAGTCCCCTCCACTCTGCCCTCAGCCCAGCCTCCACTCCTGTAACTGAGGCAAGCTCTCCCTCAGCCTCCAGATTCCAGGGCGAATTTTCAGTAGCCTGATGGGGGACCCCCACTGTCATGGACCATGTACCCCAAGCATCAGTCTGTCCATCTAGAAATTGGGGATGGCGTAATCCTGTACATATCAGGAGGGTTGTCATGGATCTCAGGGACACACAGATCCCATGGGAGGTGCCCAGTGATTGATTGTTGGCTATTACTAATTACTTTAGTAGCCATAGTGATGATAGGAGATACTGTGTGTCATCTCATTGCCAGGAATGCTAATGAAACTTCGGTCTGTGCTTCTCTCTCTCGAGCAGGCATCAGGCTGTTGTGGAGAGCTTGTGCAAACACACATTGCTGGCGCCCCAGGCTCTGTGGTTCTGGAGCGGTTCCGAGAATGCATTTCCCACCAGCTCCCACGTGAGGCCCGTGCCGCTGGTCAGGGTCCCACACCTGGCAGAACCGCAGCTGAAGTCAGAGTGCCCGGCACCCGTGAGTTGTAGGAGCATGTGCCAGGCCAAGTTAAAGTTCAGAGCTCCTGGGATTTTCGTACGCAGACCGTGGTTTCAGCCCTGGATGGGCCCTAGGTGAGCTCGCTGACCTGGAAGAAGTCATGGAAACTCAGTATGCCTTGTTTAAAAGCTTAAAAATAGAAGTTAAAAAAAAAAGTTTAAAAAGAATCTCTTATTTTTAAGCGGTCCTGATAGCATTTCTGTATCAGTAACATACTGTTAAATATCACAAAATAATCGGTAAACTGTAAAGTGACTTCCGTGGATGAGTTTGGGAGATTTCTAACTTGAAAAGCCCTTAATCATCACTACCAAATTCTACACTTACTTCCCTGAACTTCTCCCCATTTTAGAAGGTATGTCTCCTAGTATTGCAGTTTGTCAGGGCTCAGTAAACGTCCTCTGTGCTTCTTGCCCCCCTGCCTCCGACTTTGCCCGCCCTGCTCTTCTGTTTCTTGGGGCCCGTTCTGTATCCCCACCACTGCCTCTGGCTCCAGGGCCGGCCGTCGCCAATGCCTCGCCTTTCCTGTCACTTTCAGTGTCTCTGAGGGTGGGAGGAAGACCAGGGCCACAGGATGGGTGATCGAAAAGCAGAGACAGTGAACAAGGGAAAGCCTAGATGCAGGGGATACATCACCCGTTTCAGTGGTGGAATGGATAAAGAAAACAACTTTGGGGAACGAAGCGTAGCTGGGCATTTCTGTTACCTCGCCGCAGTCTAAGTAAAATATTGCAGAGAAGCTTGAGTTGTTGTTCTTTACCTTCTTTGTCTATGTTGTGCCTTTGCCGAAATACAAACAAGAACAAAAAACGAGGAGAGGAATTGTTTTTCCTGTGTTTTCCACGTGAAGTGCTTCACTGTGATTATGGGGGTGGGTAGGTGGAAGGCCGTTTGTCCACACCCCTTGACTAACTGGGGACACCTGGAGTTGACCTGGCAGGTGTGCAGGGGCATCTGGGATTTGCCTGGAAGACTCATCATTGTTCGTACTTGGCATCCGGGGCGCTGGAACTGGTAGCTACTGCAGAGATCACGTTTTTCTTGACTGCTCGTCGTGTGGGACAGTGCCCGCCTGTCCTTCTCCAGTCCTTCCATGTGTGAAGGAGTCCTGCCATCACTCTGCCTCAGTCTGCTCCAGCTGCCCTAACAAAAGTACACAGACTGGGTGGCTTACACAGCACACGTGTTTTTCTCACAGTTCTGGAGCTGGGGAAGTCCAAGACCAAGGTCAGGCGGATTTGGTGTCTGCGGAGAGTCCGATGTCTGTTCACAGTGCCTTCTGTGTCCTCACGTAACAGAAGGGGTTGGGGGGCTCTCTCTCTGGGTCTCTTTTAGGAGAGTCCTAATCCTGTTCAGGAGGGCTCCTCCCTCATGACCTCACCACCTCCCAAAGGCCTCACCTCCTAGCAGCATCCATCACATGGGGAGTTAGCATTTAACATAGGAATTCAGGGGACGTGCACACTGTGTGTGAGCAGCTACCTCCCTTGCCTGTCGGTGCCCCTCGGCAGGCAGCATGATGAGCCTCTCGTCGGCCCTCTTAGGATGGTCTTCCCGGCCTCCCTTGGGTAGAGTCAGGCCCTGACCTCCAACTGTGATGTCTGGCCTTTTCATTTACTTCAGTAGTAAGGAGTGAGGTAGGAGTCTTTCCAGTTTTATTTTTCAGAGGCCATTGTTCGCATCCATCAAGATGGTGTCTCCTCAGGGAAAGCTCATTTTATACCTTAAATCCTGAGAAAGTCTTGCTCTCTTCCTAGGCCAAAGATAGGGGACAACGCTGCTAAGTCTTCCCTCCTTGGGCACAGACGTCACGCTTTCTAAAAGACAGCCTTCCTTTTGGTTGACTGAGAGCCGTCTCACGCACCCTGTCCTTTGTCCCCACGTCCTCATACTGATTGGCTGACCCCAGGAGTGTCTCTGTGTTCAGGAACAGTCTGGCCGCCTGGAATTCCAGGTACATCTTCATTTTCTTGTGCTGCAAACACTGGTTCTCCTTGTTCTGAGCAGACCTTGAGAAGTCTAGTCAGGACACTTTGATCACATTGGACTTCAGGGGTAGTTTACTCTGCACAGATGGATCAGTTTTAGCATGTAATTCCCGCGATACCATGTGCACACTCAAGGTAAGGAATGTAAGGATACAGCTCCCACGAGTATCTTTGTGGCCCTCCGCGATCCCTCTCTGTTCATGCCCCTGCCATGGTAACTGTCAGTCTCCTGAAACTACAGATGAGTTTGCACTTCCTGGGATTTTATATGGAATCATACAGAATGTACTCCTTTTTTCATCTGGCTTCTTGCATTGAGCATCATGTTTTTGAACTCATTCATGGGATTGCATGTTATTTTTTTATTTCCTTTTTATTGCTAGTGGTTGTATGATAGTTGTATACTTCGTAAGAAACTGCCAGACTGTTATCCAAAGTGGTTTTTATGTTGGGCTGTGTATTACTTTTATTGCTGCTGTAAAAAATTATCACAAACCCTGTGGCTTAAAACAACACAAAGTGACGTATCTTTTAGCTCTGGAGGCCAGAAATCCACAAGCAGTCTTGGACAGGGGAGAATCTAGGTGTTGACAGGGCTGCATTCCTTCTGGAGGCTCTAGAGGAGTGTTTTCTTGTCTTTCCGGCTTCTGCAGGTCACCCACCTTCCTATTCTTGTGACCCTGCATTGCCTGACCTCTGCTTCTGCCCTCAACATCTCCTCTGACTCTGACCCTCCTGCCTGCCTCTCGGAAGGATCCTTGTGATCCTGGAGAGTCATCTCCCCACCTCAGGACTCTTGCTTAAACACACCTGCGAGGTCCATTTTGCCATGAAGCCTACTCAGAGGTTCTGGAGATCAGGGCACGTGCATCTTTGCGGGGCTGCTATTCTTTCTACTGTAGGTTGTTTGTGTCACCACTGAGCTGTAAAGTGCGGCTCCTTATAGATTCTGCATGTAAGTTGTGTGTGTGTATGTGTGTATTTTCTCTCACTTTGTGGCCTGCCTTTTCTTCCTGGGGTCCTTTAATTTTGACGAAAGCCCCTTTATCCATGTGTTCTTCTAGGGTTCTTACTGTGTGTTCTGTGTATGAAGCCTTCGTAGAACCCATGGTTCCAAAGATGGTCTCCTGTATTTTCTTCCAGAAGTTTTATAGCTTTGGGTTTACATTTAGGTTTATGAGTCTAAGGGTCAGTGTTCATTTTTTTCCTCCAGTACAGATATGTTTCCATAGAGATAACATATGATCCAGCAACATTTTTTGAACCAGTTCATTTTTAAAATGATTTCCTTAAACTTTATTATGGATTACCAGAAAAAAAAATTCTTGACTAATACCCATACCTATTAAAGGGAATAGTTGACCCCACCAGTGAATCATGCTGAATACTAATCAAGATTTTTACTTTACAAGTGATCACCCAGTTAAATTATTATTACCGATCTTCATTTTAAGGAGTTATTATTTCTTCTTTACAGTTGAAAACTGATAGCTTCCAGCTACAGGAAACAGTACATCAGACCCTTAAATACTTTTCCTCTAAGCCTGCTAGAGCAAGCAGGCTGCTAATTTGAAGCACATATTACCAGGACTGGTAATTTCATGCTTGTTAATTACTGGTTTCAGTCTTGTACATTCCTAAACACGAGGCCGTGTTCCCTCTTACATGCAAGCTCATTTGTAAAGGTTAAGCCACACAGACTAGGAAAGCCTCTCCTGTGTGTATAAACAACACGCAGTGTTGGTGGCCCCTGGAGAGCGCACCCGAGTGCCCTCAGCGCCTGGAGACTTGCAGTGTTTGCTAGAGGCAGCATCTGTGTTCTCCTCGTCCTGTTTTCTTTCTCCTCCCCAGAGTGCCAGGCCTCTGCGTTCGGTGTCTAACGTAGCCTCTGCCTGGCATCCGTTTTCAGGTCTGAGAGGACATTCCTGGACGTCCAGGTCCTTGTGGTTAGCAGAGGGCCACATATCAGTAGTTCTGAGCTGAGAGAAATACTCTGATTTACATACTGCCTTTTCTCTACCACTCTTTCTGCAAAGCTTCCCTTTACCTTTGCAGGTATTTGGCTGTTCCTTTTTTTTTTTTCCCCCAAGCAAACTTTAATAAGCTTTTCAGTCTCAATCACTGAGTTCTGTATTTAACTTGGCAAGGATGCTTCTGTCTCACTTAACCACGTTTTTTCAGTGCCTCTCACAGAGAATGTGCCCGATGCACCTGTGTGAAGAGGAATGCTTCACCCAGGGGAGAGGTGAACGGAGCTAGGGAGGGAGTGGGGTCCTACCTCCAGCCTGGAACATGCTGAGGGTGGGTTTGTGGAGGGTCAGGTGGCCAGGAGGAGACGTAGGGCCATCCGTGCAGGGCCCGTGGGTCCAGCGTGTGGCCCAGGGTTGACCGGCTCAGTGCCTGTCTCCCCTAATGGGACTGGAATGTTTGGGGCATCTCGCACAGTCTCCATAGCTGCTCTGCTCACCCGGTGGCTTTCCACGGTGGCGTCCTGTCCTGGAGACGGAGCCGTCTGCCCCCTGCGGGTGGGACCCTTGTCCTTCTCGGGCCGGCGCAGCCTGCTGGGTGGCTGTCTTGACTCGGAGGACAGTGGCCTCTGGACCTTGGACTCCCAAGAGTGAGAAAGCAAGCAGCTGGCAGACGCCTTACGCTCGAGAGACGGGACGTGCCAGCCGTGCACCGACCCACAGCCTCCCAAGCGTCCGGACCACGGACCCTGCAGCGATCAGTGCTCTGTGCCTGCAGCTTCCCATGTGGGATGGGCCAGGGAAAGCCGGATAGATACGCCCCCAAACCAGCCATGCCACATGCCCCACTTATGGTAGCCACCTCCTGGGTCCCCGTCCTGCAGCCTCCACCAGGCGGTCCCTGCAGCCGGCTCCCTTCCCGGGAGGGCTGTCCACTACCCTGCCGGCCCCCTTCCCGGGAGGGCTGTCCACTACCCTGCCGGCCCCCTTCCCGGGAGGGCTGTCCACTACCCTGCCGGCCTTTCTGCCGCTGCTCAGCCAAGCGCTGGCCGAGTCCTCCCGCGGAGAGCTAGGCGTAGGCGCCTCCGCTAGCGCTCACCACCGGCGGGTCCTTCTTGGCTCCCGGAAGGGCCTTTTGTCCTGTAGGGCCTCCTGCCTCAGGCTGTGCCCCTGCCAGCCCCTCTCAGAACCTGGTACGTCCACACCTTCTTCTGCCTTCCTCCGGATCCACCGGTGCCCTTCCGCCGCACCTGGGGTGACCGGCACTTTTAGCAGGTACCTTCTTCCGCCTTGGCCTTGCTCGTCACAGTGGCCGGTGAGGCTGGTAGACGCCCTGGCCAGCTGGCCTGGCAGGGGTACGGCAGAGGCAACTCGGAACCAAGTGTGGCGCTGATAGAGGCTCTGGGCTTCGTGCCGTGTGCTGGGAGCATGGAGAACAGCAGCAGACAGCTGTTGCAGAAACACTTTTCGCCATGAGTGTGCTAGAAATTATTAAGCAAGCTGGGGAGCCCTGAGAAGTCAAGAAGAGCCCTGGGCAGCCCCTGACAGCAGAGCCCGCCGGGTCGGATGGCTCATCTCCTGTCTTCCTGAGAAGAACCAGCCACGTCTGCAGGCTCTCGTCATCTAGAGCCTAGGCCGTAGGATGGCTGTGCCGCTTGACCTAAGAGTCCGTTTTTGGGAACGGACGCTTATTTTCCAGTGAGGTCCTTCATCACTGGAGGAAATCAAGGACCCCCTGCTAGAAAGCACAGAGAGCAAGTGTGTCGGTCTCAGTAGTTCTCAAACCGAGGGCCCCGGCAACAGCTGTTGCTTCCTGTTCTGTGGTCCCAGGGCTAGACATCCTTCTTCTTAATTTCCACTTGGGAGAGAGATGAACCAGTTCACTAATCCTTTCAGTATAGTATGTTCCATCAAGTTGTCTGTAGTTTACTGCAAGCTACATGTTTCTTCAAAAGAAAAAAAAAGTTTATGCATGGGATGCAATACAGAGGAAAGTGTAAATAGATTATTTTTTCTTTAATTTCTGCTAATAGATCTATGCGTGTAATCGTTAAAATCAAGCTTTTCTTGGTTAAACTTGATCTGGTTTTAAAATCGCTGACTGCAGAGCACTGGGCTTTAGTAAAAACAGGTCAGGTCAGTGATTCTCCCCTGTGTTAGGCATGCACACCCTGGTTTCCTGCTGGTGGGAGGGGGGGTTGATAAAACACACAGCAGATCTGGGGTCACAGCATGGGGCCTCACCCAGTTTCTCCTCAGTAGGTCTGGGCTGAGGCCCAAGCATTTGCATTCCTGACTCTCCTGGTCCAGGGACCACACTTTGAGGACCAGTGGATTAGGGAAACGAGTGGTAGGTGAACAAAAGAAGTGCATGTTTTCAAGGAGTGTATTCAGTGATTGATTACCTACTGTGTACTAACTACCACAGTGGCTTAGAAGAGTGGCACCACCACTTTGATCAGAATGTACCGTGCGCTGCCTTTTTATCGTTAAAGCCGTTTCACATGTAAACTATGTAGCTTTCACCACACTGAAGAAGACTGCTCCATTTCTGGGTGAGAGGAAGCATGGAGCCGGCTACATCAGTCTGCTTCCCCTTCTACAACTCCCTGTTTGCCAGACTGTGACAGTTTGATTTTAGCCCGAGATGGGCCCTTCTGCCTTTCCACGTGGAAAGGTATCTTGTATCGTTAAGGAACTATCTGTAGCACAAAACAGTGTCTTTAGGTCACCTTCGCCCTCCTTTTTTTTTTCTTAGTAATTGGAAAGTAAGACTATTCTCAAGATATATTAAGTTCTGAGAAGCATTATCTCACTTTGTTCAAGGTGTACAGGATATGGAAGGTGTAAGTTGACTGGAGAGCGGTAATCAATGTGGGTCCACAGTCCGTTTCCAAAACCGGAGGAGCCAGTTGTATTTCGATTTTTAAATTATTATTTTAAAGTGGAATGCATTGATTCCATGATATGTATGCTCTGTGGGGGGGCGGCGGCGGTGGCCTGGGGCAGCATCCGTAATCCAAAGCCTGTTGGTGTTTGTACAGGGAAGCGCAAGAAGGTTCATGCTAAGTGTCCCAAATATTAAACCTTAAAACTGACTCTGTTTTTGCTAAATGAGAGCTTTTCCGTTTCCGGAAGTTTATGGATCATGGGGCTGGGGACACGGCGTCAGTGTGCCTGTCCTAGGCCGGGCGGTCAGTTAACAAGTATTTGTGAAGCTAGGGAATGTGTAACACTCTGGGAGGGAATCCCAAATGGTTACCACTTCCTTTTAAAGTAAAGCACCCGGAACGAGGCCCTGTGACTTGTCAGATGCAGCAGCCCTTGCCGTTTTGGGAGCTGTGGTGTGCAGGCAGGGAAAGCAGAGCTCGTCGTCTCCTCTGAGCTCACAGATGCTCCCTGACCGCCTTCCGCGGAGCCGCTGCAGGGCACATGTGCCCCAGACGGCCCTAGAGGCGGGGAGGCAGGGCCGGGCGCCGTGGTCACAGCTGGGCGCCGGTTACCCGCTCAGCTGACGCAGGCGCCTAGCAGGTGTGTGCCCGTGGGAAGACCCCCCAGGGTGCAGACGGGTAAGCTAAGGCCCAGTGGGGTGCTGAGCACATGTCCTGAGTTCCCAGCGGCTGGCCAGCTGCGGGGCAGGGCCTCCAACCCAGGCCAGCCGGGCTTCCGAGCGCGGGGCCGGCTCCCAGCCCAGAGTCCTCCGGCATGCCTGGGCCTGCAGGCGGCCGCTGCTCCCCACGGTGCCCCCGGCAGAAGCCGCAGGTCACCGGCGCGAAGCAGCTCCTCCTGGGACGTCCAGCCAGAGCGTGGCCAGGCTGGGGATTCGCTGCTCCTCTCGGATCAGGACGCCCTTGCTTTGTGTCCGTGTGGTACAGAAGTGGAGATGGCGTGGGCAGAGAAACCAAGCCAGCTCTTACCCTACATGCTTCTTACTCTCGGGTTGATTGAGGGGTTTTGCTATTAGATAATGCAGATCATGGCTTTAGAACTGGATTAGGTGCAGCTTCGTGCAAGAGAGAAGTGGGGAAATACGCTCACCCCTTCCGTCTTCATAAGCTGAAACACAAACGGATACCGTCCTGAGTCTGGGATGGACTCAGCCTGCATTTAAATACGTTCTCGATGATAAAAGCTGTTGCTAAGCATAGTACAACGACAGAAACTCAGCCTCAGATGAAACAGAGAGGCCTTCCAGGTGTGGTGATGCCTTTTATAGTAACAGTTCAGTGACCCTAAACGTCAGTGCCTTCTGTTTTCCCACCTGGGGACCCAGCCCGCAGCTCGGATGAAAATACCAACCTCTGGGCTGAGTCTGTCCGCTCACCTCCCTCACTGCCCCCTGCCCAATCCGATGCCCTCGTGTCACTGCCTGCCTGATCCCTTCATCTGTACCTGCTGGGACTGCTGCCTGGATCCTATCCCCCCCACCGCTCAGGGCTGAGGTTCTCGTGTACCTGCAGTATGTTCCTAACACACCTGAGTAAGGGAGCAGCTTGTGTGCACGTAGCCTGTGGAAAACCACGTGAGTTTCCTGTGAAAAATAACCCAGAAGCACGGCGCAGAGCACAGCTACTTTATGCGGCTTCATTTTAGTTTAACTTCTGGAGAACCTTTTCCTTTCAAAACGCTGTCCCTTTCATTGATCGTACGCTGTCGTCAGCTGGCGTCCTCATTGCTGCGTCTGAGGAGCTTGGCGACGCATTCAGATCCTCGCTTATTCCACCGAGGGTTTGGGGGGATTTTATCTAAATTGTGAAGAAAAGTGGCTGTCGGCACAGTCTCCTACAGATTTATAATCCCACCGTTCTGTGCCTTTTAAATTAAAAGCTTCAGCTTTAAATAAACGCTGCTTGAAGCGTTTTTAAAGAATACAGCTGTTTTCTGTCTTCAGAATTAGTCTTTTTTCATGCTCCTTTCTCCTTCCCCGTCCACTTGCTTCAGCACGAGTCCCTCATGTTAAGTCCCCACCCGGCCTCTGCTGCTTTTCCTGGCACTCCCTAGCCTTCGCAAACCCATCAGTGGTTTCTCACTCGCTGGGTGCCGGCGATGTCTTTTTGTCAGTCTTTCTCTCTCTCTCAACCGCTAGAAGAAAAGTGCTCACGTGTAGAAGGTAAAAAGTACAGCCTCCCTGCCAGTGCATCCATCCCCCCGCCCCCCACCCCCGAGAGCCCTCCCTCTGTGTCCGCTCACAGGCGAGAAGGATGTAAAAGCGTGTGTGACAGGCAGCCCTCCTCAGCGTCCGGCGGAGGGTGCACCAGCCCTTCCCTCTTTGCTGGGACTTCTTCAGGGAGATTAAGTGCAGCATGGTTCTAGAAAAACTAGAACCACTCAGGCTATTATGCAGACGCTGGCTGCTTCTACCAAGGATCCCGGGAAGACTTTTCCTCAAGTCCCACCTTCTTTTGTACCAAAAAAAGAAAAGGAAACAAAAGCTGGAATGTATTACCCAGCCCAGGGGTCATGCCCAAGCATGGTCTGGCGAGTATGTCTGAGGGTGGATATCTGAGATCTTTTTGTTGTGTGTCTTATACCTTCCCGCCAGAATCCAGCCCGTGGTAGAACGGTGAGGACCCAAAGAGTTAAAGCGCTGAGCCTACTTGATACGCAGCTGTAGATGATTTTGCCTTGAAAAGCAGAGGAGAAAGAAAAGCTCTTTCCGTTGCTGGTCATCGTCAAGGCTGAAGCATGCCACCGTGGGGCTGAGGGTCCAGGGCTTGTCCAGGGAAGCAGCCTACAGGGAGGCCCTAGCACGACACATTTAGCTGGTGGGGAGGGGAAGGGCAGGTCAGCTGCCGGGAGAAGCAGCCACGGGGTGGGTGGCGGCCTCCTGGGAATGATCCCTTCACCACAGAGCGTCAGCATCCAGGTACATTGCAGGAAACGCCGCCGCTGTTGCAGGAAGGCTTGGTGGGCGAAGCCCCCCGCCCCCCATGCCTGATGACACAAGTGCTGTGAGGGATCTGGTCCCGTGAGAGGAAACGAGAAGCACAGGAGTTGTGTGTTCCTACTCAGAGCCGCGCAACTTTCTGTCCTTGCGTAGGCACTTCACTGCTCCGCCCGCGGCCAGGCGCTCCTGCGCTCCTGCCGGATGGGAGTAGTTCCTCGGGGCACATCCCTAACAGCAGAGGGCTCACACACAGACCCTTGCGTGCTGCTGTCACGGTGCACGCTTGGGAGGACCAGCTCAGGGCGTCAAGCGCGTGCTCAGGCCCAGATGCGTGCGTGCGCGTAGACAAGGCAGTTTCACCGTACTAGAGACTTCCTTTCTGGGCCAGCCTGTAACGTTCCCAAGCAGCAGAGAGCAGGCTGCCCAGGGCATCGTCTGGTCCCCATGGCCTGAGAACGTTTCCCTCACGTCCATAGGTCTCCCCGAGAGAGCCTTCTACCCTGAACTTGACCTGCACTGTGAACACACGTGCTTCTCTGATGTAGACTTGGCATTACCACCGCATGCACCCTAAAAGCCTCTGTGTCTTCGTCTCACTGTGTCTGCAGATACTGAACGGCTGTACTCAGTGGTGTTTGAGGCAGTCTGCGGTCGCTATGGGAAGAAATACAGCTGGGATGTGAAGTCCCTTGTTATGGGTAAGACAGCGTTGGAGGCGGCCCAGATCATCGTAGACACCCTGCAGCTCCCGACGTCCAAGGAGGAGCTGGTGGAAGCCAGCCAGGCGAAGCTGAAGGAGGTGTTCCCCACCGCCGAGCTCATGCCAGGTGCCACCCTCTGCCATCCTGTCTCTCACCTTAGTAGTGACTCTCACAGACTCATGCGGGGCATGCTAGGGTTGTCCTTTGGTCTTGATAACTTCTTGGAAAATTCTCTTTCTTGTGAGGCTCAGAGGGGCTCGAGAGAGAGTTTGGTGGATGCTGTTGTGTGCTGCGATTCAATCTTGTCTTTTTAAAGGCTTCTTAAAAGAATATGCGTTCCTTTCACTGACTCCTGAGGTCCAAAAACATTTGCATTGTGTTTGCATGGGTATTATGTAAAGATTACATTCCTGACAGAAGGCTTTTCCTTTTCACAATCAGATAACACCGACTAAGGTTTCAGCAGCTATGCAAACTTTAACATGTTGATGATAAGCAAGAACCTAAATCTCCCCAAAGAAGTTTAATTTTTTTTTTTTTTAAGTTAAAGGCATAATTCTGTTCTGACATGTCTGTTTGTATGGCCCTTATCGCTCTCTTGACTTGTTTTTCTTTGAAAGGGAAGATGATTTTTCTCCCTTGGGGCATGTTAACTGAAGGTTGATCACAACGGAATTGCTTGCTGGTTCTTACTACAAGTGAGAAGGTCAAGAATGTTCTAGATTACAGGGACAAAAAATGCTTAAAAATGAAGTATTATTTTAAGATTTTTCTAGGAGAAAAGGTGAAAACTCAGTCTTTAGAATTCCTGGTGCTAAGGGAGAAAAAGTTTACAGTTATAGCAGTAATTTTGGATTCAAAATTGTATTCATATGAGTCATCATCATTTTTGAAACGTGTGTTGTTATCTATATTTGTACACATATCCAGAGGGGCAGATTGAGTATTCCCGGGAACCAGAGCATTTTCTGTCAAAGGGCCCTGCTAATACCGCTGCCTGTGCCACACAGAAGCCATGTGGACTGTTCTTGGGTTACACACACACACTCCTCACGCACAGGTACAAGCACCGCCATTCACACTCCCTTCATCAGCTGCCTCTGGGCTGTTTGCACACCCAGTAATCCTGACAAACTTTAGTGATGGAAACACATCCGTATGTCACAAGAAACAGCTTAAAATTTACCATCTTATCCATGTTTAGTGTACAGTTCGGTAGTGTTAAGAATGTTGAAGTTGTTGTGTAACCGTCACCACTCCATCTCTCAAACTTTTTACATTGCAAGGCTGAAACTCTGTCCCCATTAAACCCTACCTCCCATTCCTCCCCCTCTCCGGCCCCCGGCGCCCACCTTTCTTCTTTCTGTCTCTGTGAATTTGAACTGCTCTAGGTGCCTCATACAGTATTTGTCCTTTTGTGACTAGCTTTTTAAATTTAGCATAATGTCCTCAAGGTTCATCCATGTTGTAGCATGTGATTTTCTCCCTTTGAAGACTGAATCATATTCCACTGTACGGACCACATTTTGTTTATCTCTTCATCTGTCTATAGATAACTCTGTTGCTTCCACCTCTTGGCTGTTGTGAAAACCACTGCTGTGAGCATGTATATACAAATATTTCTTCAAGACCTTGCTTTCCTTTCTTTTGGGTATGGTCGCAGAAGTGCAATTATTGGATTATAAGGTAATTCTGTTTTTAGTCTTTTGAAGCTCCACCATAACTGTCTTCTATACTGGCTGTACCATTTTATTCTTCCTCCAACGGCCCACAAGGGTTCCAGTTTCTCCACATTTTCACCAACACTTGTCATTTTTTGTCTTTTTGATAGTAGCTGTCCTATTGTGTGTGTAGTGATTCTCTCTTGATTTTGCCTTTCTTTAATGATTAATGACGCGAGGCATTGTTCTATATGTTGTTAGCCGTTTGCATGTCTTCTTTGGAGAAATGTCTATTCAAGTCCTTTGCCCATTTTTTTTTTTTTTTTTGTGGTACGCGAGCCTCTCACTGTTGTGGCCTCTCCCGTTGTGGAGCACAGGCTCCGGACGCGCAGGCTCAGCGGCCATGGCTCACGGGCCCAGCCGCTCCGCGGCATGTGGGATCCTCCCGGACCGGGGCACGAACCTGCGTCCCCTGCATCGGCAGGCGGACTCCCAACCAACTGTGCCACCAGGGAAGCCCCCTTTGCCCATTTTTTAATAGAGTTATTTGTTTTTTTCTTGTTGAGTTCTAGGAATTCTTCATAAATTCTGGATATAAACCACTTATCAGATACATGATTTGCAAATATTTTCTCCCATTTCATAGGTTGCCTTTTCACTCTGTTGACTGTGTCCTTTGATACACAGAATTTTTTAAGGTTGATGTACTCCCATTTGGCTGTTTCTGCTCTTGCCTGTGCCTTTAGTGTCATATCGAAGATATTAAAAAAATCCCGTGTCGGGCTTCCCTGGTGGTGCAGTGGTTGAGAGTCTGCCTCCCGATCCAGGGGATGCACGTTCATGCCCCGGTCCGGGAGGATCCCACATGCCGCGGAGCGGCTGGGCCCGTGAGCCATGGCCACTGAGCATGCGCGTCCGGAGCCTGTGCTCCGCTACGGGAGAGGCCACAACAGTGAGAGGCCTGCATACTGCCAAAAAAAAAAAAAAAAAATCCTGTGTCATAATGCTTTTTCCCCATGTTTTCTTTCAGGAATTTTATAGTTTTAGCTCTTACCTTTAGGTTTTTAATCCATTTTGAGTTAATTTTTGTGTATGCTATAAAGTAAGAGTGCAGCTTTGTTCCTTGCACGTGGATATCCACTTTCCCCAACACAAGTTTGTTGAAGAGACCGTCCTTTCCCCATTTTTGAGTGGTCTTGGTAGTCTTGTTGAAGCTTATTTGGCCATATGTGTGAGGAGTTCTTTCTGGGCTCTCTATTCTATCCCATTGGTCTATATGTCTGTGTTTGTGCTAGCACCACACTGTTTTGATTACTGTACCTTTGTAATGTGTTGTGAAATCAGGTAGTGTGAGATTGTCCAACTTTGTTCTTGTTTTCCAAGATTGTTATGGCGCTTCAGGTTCCATTGAGAGTCCATATAAATGTTAGGATGGATTTCTGTATTTCTACAAAAATTGCTTTTGGAGTTTTGATATGGATGGCTCTGAATCTGTAGATCACTTTGGGAAGTATGGACATTATAACAGTATCAAATCTTCCAGTCCATGAACATGGGATGTCTTTCCATTTATGTGTGTCTTATTTGTTTCTTCCAGCAGTGTTTTGTCGTTTCAGTGTACAAGTCTTTCACCTTCTTGGTTAACTTTTATTTCTCTTTGATGCTATTGTAAATGGAAGCATTTAAATTTTCTTTTCAGGCTGTTCATTGTTAGTGTATAGAAATGCAACTGATTTTTGCATGTTGATTTTTGTATCCTGCAATGTTGCTGAATTTGTTTATTAGTTCTAACAGTTTTGTGTATGTGTGTGGAATCTTTTCTACGTATAAGAGCATGTCATGTGTGAACAGATAACTTCACTTCTTCCTTTCCAACGTGGATGCCTTTTATTTCTTGCCTGATTTCCTCTGGCTAGGACTTGCAGTGCTGTGTTGAATAAAAGTGACAAGAGAAAGCATGTTTTTCATGTTCCTGATCCCAGATGAAAAGCTTTCAGCCTTTTCACATCGAGTAATGATGTTGCTGTGGGCTTTTCATATATGGCCTTTATTATGTTGAGGTAGTTTTCTTTTATTCTTAGTTTAAGTGTTTATATCATGAAAGGGTGCTGAGTTTTGTCAAATGCGCTCTCTGCATCAGTTGAGATGACCGTGTGGTTTTTGTCCTTCATTTTGTTAATATGGTACGTCACATTGATTTTCGTATGTTGAACCATCCTTGTGTTCCCCCTTGGTCATCACGTATAATCCTTTTAATGTGCTATTTAAATAAGTTTGCTAGTATTTTGCTGAGTATATTTGTATCAATTTCTTATAGTTTCTTTGTTTGGCTTTGGTACTAAGGTAATGCTGGCCTCATAGAATGAGCTTGGGAGTATATCGTCTTCTTTAATTGTGGAGAAGAGTTTGAGGAGTATTGGTATTAATTCTTTAAAATTTGGTAGAATTCTCCAGTGAATCCATTTGGTCCTCTTTTCTTTGTTGGGGGGTTTCTCATTACTGAATTAATCTCCTTAATAGTTAGAGGTTTGAACAGACTTTCTCTTTCTTTTTGCTTTGATCTTGATAGGTTGTATATCTTTATTTCTTCTAGGTTATCCAGTGTTTACATACAATTTTTCATATTATTCTCCTTTAATCCTTTTTATTTTTGTGGCATTGGTTTTAATGTCCCATCTTTCATTTCTGATTGTAGTTATGAGTCCTGTTTTTTTTTTTTTTTTCTTGGTTAACCCAGCTAAGGATTTGTCTAGACAGTTCATATTTGACCTGGAGTCTCTTTCATGGTTTAACATACAAAGCGC
Source organism: Aethalodelphis obliquidens (assembly GCF_003676395.1). Lineage (NCBI taxonomy): Eukaryota > Metazoa > Chordata > Mammalia > Artiodactyla > Delphinidae > Aethalodelphis > Aethalodelphis obliquidens. The sequence continues at coordinate 4,553,432 of NW_020838035.1, read as the reverse complement.
CTGTGATGTTTTAGAAATGTAAATACCCTTTTTCTTCCTCATCCCCCCAAGCTTTTCAGGTGGTTTTCCTTCTAGAATTTTTGTCCTATATTCTAAGATTTACTTGAGATATGTTATACTACAATTCCAAGAAAATATTGTGTCTCATTCAGCTAGTCTGGTTGTTTGGCTGGATTGCCAACAAGTCTATATTATGAAATCTGCTTGGTGATCCAGTCATTGTAGTGTCCTCATTTGTCTCTCCCAGTGACTAGGTATGAGTTAAGTAGGGTGCTAATCGTAGGTAGCAACAGAAGAGAACTGAATCCAGACACCTCCACCGTAGGAGTGAGGCAGGAACTGGTTCTTCAAAGACAGTTTAGTCCTACAGAACTCACTAACCCTATTCATTGTGATGACTCTTCTTTCTGTGCTACTCCTTCACCTCTTCTAGACAAGAGGGGTAGAGGACCTCTTTATTTACTGATTGATCAAGGTCATGAATCTGGCTTTTTAGCCTAAGAATTTTTGTGTATACTTAAACTTTTACTAGCCTCACAGCTGAGAGTGAGGACTTACCAGTGGTTCTAAAGTGTCTCCTTGAAAACATGAGGTCGTTCGCACACACGTAACTGGGAGGTGAGCTAAACATGAGAAGATGACAAGAGTATAAAGAAAAGCCCAAGAACGCACCAGACAGGAGACATGTAAAATCGTGCTGGGGTGCTGGGTTAGACCAGGGACGGAGGTCAGAAGGTGCCACTGGACGTTCTGAGTGGGTTAGGATGACAAGCAGTATTTGGTAATTATACGCACCCCAAAGGGGAAGAAGAACAGGAGGAAAAAGGCAGGATGGGCTGTGGAGCCGAAGGAAGGGCTGTGTGGAAACCTAAGGAAGCACCTTTCCTTAGAGCTTCTGTTCTGTAACATGTTAGTCACAAAAACAGTAAGGACAGAGATCAAGTTGTCTACCCAAAAAGACGTGCTTTGCCCCCTAGTTTCCACCCCTACTGCATTCCTCCCATCCCCTCTTTTATCTGAGCCAAACCTGAATTCCACCGGAAAGGTGACCTCCTGGGGAGACCAGGGTGTGGTGACTATAACTAGAAAAAGTCACCACTGCCCTCTTTCTAGGTCTAGGTTTTCATCTTGTTCACTTACCGCTTTGTTACCATCACGCAGCTGTGGATGATAGCATAACCCTTGACTTTCATTTCTTTTCTTTCTGAAGGTATTTTCTGGTGGGGCATTTTAGGTTGTGGAAGGCATCTTGAGCTCATTAGAAAAGAAGTCTGTCTGTAGGGACGGTCTATTATGAATTCAGTATCCTTCATTTTGAGAAAGAAACTCTCAGTTCAGGGTGAGAGCTGTGGCCCCAGCAGGTACTTAGCAAGGAAGGCATGGCAGTTTGCCAGGGGTAGCAGGCCCTGATTATGATGCAGGCATGTCTGCCTGGGCCAGTTACCAGGGGAAGCAGGCCCTGATTATGATGTAGGTGTGCCCTCCTTGGGCCAGGCACCAGGCAATTAGCCCCTGATAGTGACGCGGGTGTGTCCTTGCCTGGGTCCAGCCACTTGGAGGGTAGGGCTGGCCCGTGGGGCTTGAAGGCCAGGCACAAGTGACTTGATTACCTTCCTGTCAGCAGCCTAATGACGGAATGCTGTGGATGCCTCTCCTTGAAGTGGGTCATGAATGATCTAGGAGGGAGATACTTTTGACCAGTATGTTCTGTAGGCATTTACCACATGCCTTACTGATGAAATATAGGGTGAAGGTCAGAGAAAGGTCTAATTATTTTCTGGGAAGAGACATCTTCTGAATCGTGGCACAACTTTTTGATAAGAAGTATTGAAATATATGTGGCCTAACGTAAGCAAAACTTTTGCCATGGGACGTAAGGAAACCTTTTTAACAGGGTCCCCATGAAGGATGCTAGTACCTCCGTTGTGTTTTGAAGCACATTTCTTCAGTCATGGATTCTTTGAGATGGATGAAATGATGTATTTTGGCATAATTCAGCGAGAGTAACTGGTGTAGAAGGCCAGTCATAAAGTCGGTGCCTCTTCTGGTGTGAAACCCCCTGGAAGGTTCTCCTGTTGGCCTGGCTCTCTACTTTTCCTGCTCGTTTTCACGGGCTGGGATGGGGGGATTTCCCACGGAAGAGCCCAGGGCGTGGCATCTGGGCCAGTGGACAGGAGGGGGACAAGGCCGAGCCCAGGAGCGATGGCCCACGCGCTGCCCGTCACACGGGCCCCTTGGAGGTGCCAGCCCCCCCCCCCCCCCCGCCACACCGCGCTCCCTCGGGTTTTTCTCTCCCCTCCTGCTCTGGAGGTCACCCAGCAGAAGAGCGGAAGTGCACGCTGATCCCCGGCCCCCTGGGCAGCCGAGGCTGTGGTGCCCAGGCCTCTGCGGCTTGGGGACGGCCGGTCCCCGCTCTCCCATCAGCGGAGCCTCCCTGTGCTCTGCAGACCAGGTCACCTCGGGAAACCAGGAACTTGGCCGTGTCCACCGTGGAGTGCAGCCCCCCGACATAAGCTGGAGAGCGGCACACGTGGGGACTCCCTGGGCAGGAGGGTGGGCCTTGCCGGGGCAGAGCAGGTACCTGTGCTCTTCTTCCGGAGCGCCCCTGATGACCACAGCCCGGCCGCGAAGTGGACACCGCTCTCCGTGGTGTGGGCCCCAGTCCCACTTCTACCCAAGCCCGTTTCTTCTTTGCCAGCCTGCTTTGGCCTGGGTAATTATGTGTCTCCACCCCCGCACCCCCTGCCTTTTGCTTCTCTCTTCTACTTTATTCTTCGTGTGTCTTATGCCCTTAGTCCCCCATGGCTATTAGCAGACATTGTCGGCTCCTGCCGCCCCACTCTCTGAACACACGGCCCACCGTCCTGGCAAGAAGGCACTCATTTCCTTAGGGTCATCCTGTAATTTTCCTCTTCCTTTACTCAGTCCTTAAGGGCATCTGGGGCTGGGTGGCTGCTCATGGGCACATTAAAGAAAGGTGTGTATAATCAGCTTAGGATACGTGCATATCCATTTAAGTGGAAATCTACAGTAACATATAGTTTTACATCAGAAAGAGAAATTCAGAAAAGAGTGGTGGAAGGGGAGTGGAGGAAGATAAAGCAGAATGTTCTGGGGCAGTGGCAGCTTTGTGCTGGGGACGGGGGCTTGAACTTTGGGGAAACTGCGGAGAGCAGGTGAGACAGAAGTGGCTCGAAGCTGAACCTTTTACTGATGTGCTTGAGAAATAGTCAAGGGCTTCGGCTCGACTAGGTCTTTAGTCTTGAGCTAAGCTGTCTCTGCTGCTTCTAGAACCAGTGGGAGTTTTGAAGAGATGATGTGCCAGAGGGAAACCTATGCGGGGTGGGGGGGATTCCTCTGGGTTTATGGCACATGATGACGACAGCAGGGGAGAGTTAGCTGGGAGGAGGACCAGACTATGAGGGCTTGACCTAAGGTGGAGTCAGAAGGTCTCAGTGGACCGCAGTCCCATGTGAGGTGACAGTGTGACGTGGTACTGGCAAAAATTAACATTCACCTGACAAACCAGGACTGGAACTGAAGTTTCAAGAGTCATTATTACTTAAGCACCGAAGCTGTAGAATTGCAAACATAAAAAGAATCCAGCAGACAGCACATGCAGAGAGAAGGTGTGAGTCTCAGGTTACGCCTAGCTTTTCTCATCATGAAATCAGTCACAACAGCAGTGAAAGGAGAATATTGAGTATGGACGTGGTAACAAACCACAGTCACGATGCCACGCTCCTTCAAAATCATTTGCTGGTCAGTAATGCCAGTAACAGACCTTTACAATTCTGATTCCCCTTGTCCTGTAGAGTACTGACTTATTTGATGATGTACATGGACGTTACTCCTTTTTCCTGGTTTAAATGTTCTGGCATTCAAAGACTGCCAGGTGCCTGAGTTGTCACTAAATTATAACAGAGACATCCTAGACTAAGCCACAAGATACATGTCTTGTCTTCCTGCGATTCTAGCTATTACTTAACTGTGGGCATAAATGTTTTTCTCAAATGAACGAGCTGCAGTTTGTTTTTAAATGTGTGGCGGTTCCCCTGTGGATTTTTAAATACTTGGGAGGAAGAGATCACGGATAAAAGAAGTCCTTACTGAAAGACCTCTCAATTCAGTGGAGAGAAAATGGGTAGATAGATGGCCATGATGGTTTAGTCACGGGCGTCGGCAGCTGAGGAGAGTGGCTTCCAGCCGCTTGGACAGGCTCTGGGTGTCTGAGGAGCAGGTGCTGACTGCACAGGTGCGGACTCGGGGTGGGTGGCACCTGTGTGGGGTGAGGAGTGACCTGTCGTCCCAGTGAACACGGCCAGGTTCCAGGGGGCCGCCTGGCTTGCCCCGCATCCCACAGCTTCCCGGTAGACCACCCACCCAGCAGTGGGGATGCAGTGTGTGCACAGGCAGTACGGGTACACTTGAACCTTGGACAACACCTGTGATTTATAGTCGGCCCTCTGTGTCTGCACTTCCTCCTCACCTGCCGAGTCAACCCACCACGGCCCGTGTAGCGCTGTAGTGTTTACTGTTGAAACACGTCCACCTGTACGTGGACCCGCGCAGTTCAAACCCCTCTTGTTCAGTGGTCAGCTGTATATTAGTCTATTTTCAGTCTTGGAAGATCTGCTCCCAGCATTATTTCGGGGATGCGGTGCACAACAGACAAAATATTTCAACTGCGGCTTGCTTTTCAAGAAATAAAAAATATTGTATTTTTTAAAGAATGGAAAGCAGTTACTCATAATAGCCAAAAACTTGAAGCTACCCAAGTATTCACTGATGGATGACTGGATAAATAATATGTCTTGTATTCCTACAGTGGAATATTATTCAGCCTTAAGAAGGGAGGAAATTCTGACACAGGCTACAACACGGGTTAACCTTAAGGACATTGTGCTCAGGGAAAGAAGCCAGACAGAAGAGACAAATACTGTGTTATTTCACTGACCGGAGTCAGCTGCAGTGGTCAGAGTCACAGAGACAGAAGGTGGTGTGAAGGTTACCGGGGTGGGGCGGGGGAGAAGCAGTGTTCACTGGGGACAGAGTTTCTGTCTGGGGAGGTGAGAGTTCTCCAGATGGCTGGTGGTGACCACTGCACAACAAGGTGAAGCTCCTGAATGCCCCTGGCTGTGCACTTAAAAATGCACAAGATGGTAAACTTCATGATATTTTACCACAATAAAAAAAATTCCGGGCTTCCCTGGTGGCACAGTGGTTGAGAGGCCGCCTGCCGATGCAGGGGACGCGGGTTCGTGCCCCGGTACGGGAAGATCCCACATGCCGCGGAGCGGCTGGGCCCGTGAGCCATGGCCGCTGAGCCTGCGCGTCCGGAGCCTGTGCTCCGCAACGGGAGAGGCCACGACAGTGAGAGGCCCGTGTACCGGAAAAAAAAAAAAAATGTTGAGTACTCACTCCAATATAGGCTTATTGGTGTGTACTTATTTATGTATAGTACTCTGCTGTTACATTAGGTACATTATGAAATGTTCACAGAACTAGAAATGTTAGAAGGATAAGCTAAAATGAGATAAACTATATTTAAATTTTTAAAATCAGTAGCACCAGAGAACTTTTCCAGCAAAGTTTTCTTTTTCCAGTAGGTTTTAGAGAAAGCATCTGTTTAAATATGCTCCATTATTTTTTAATATGTTGGTTTACTATTGTGTGATACAATTTGAATATTTTGTTTTAAATTCAAATCACGTTGATACTCAACTTTAATCACCGTATCCAGACAGAGGTGATTATTGGATGTCTGTTTGTTTATAGGCATTCTTTCATCCATCTTAATTCATCCGTTAAGTAAAGGGTTTTTTAACTGAAATTTAACTGGTAAATGTAATTCTCCATGCTGTTAATCAGTGCTTGTTGCAAACAATCTTGAATGCTGTGGTTTTTTCATGTTTTCACATGATAGATTCACACCCCATAGAAACCCTTCACGTAGAATACTTTCACACTGGTTGGAAATTCCTTTCAGTGTGAAATTAAGCATATGTGTTCAGAAGTCATACAGGTCTGTAGTTTTCTTGTGTGACTTTTGTCCGGCTTTGGTATCAGGAAAGTGCTGGCCTCATAAAATGAGTTGGGAAGCGAGCGTTCCCTCCAATTTCTTGCGGTTTCTTTATTTCTTCTTTCTTTCTGAGATGCTTGCTAAATTCACCAGTGAGGCCATCCAGTCCTAGATTTGGGAAGGTTCTTGACTACAGATTCAATTTCTTTAATAGACCTAGGGCTAGTTAGGTTATTAGCGTCGTCTTGAGTGAGTTTTCTAGCTTTCAAAGAACGTGTCCATTTTATCTAAGTTAGCAAATTTATTGACTTGAAGTTGCTTGTCATATTTTGTGTATCCTTTTTAATGATTTTAAGGACCTGTAGTGCTGTCTCTCTTTCACTGCGATAAACTTGGATTTTTTTTTTTTCCCTTGATCAGTCTAGCTAAGAGCCCACCAATTAAATTGATCTTTTTAAAGGACTAGGTTTTGGTTTAATCAGTTTTCTACGTTCTCTTTTCTGTTTTGAGTTTATTATTTTTTTCTTTTCTCTTTACTTTCTTAAGATAAAATCTTAGATTGTAGATCTTCTTTTCTTTCTTCCAGTTTTTGATTTTTCAAATACCATTTCTATTTTAATTCTCCTATGGTCAGGGAAATTACTTTGTATGATTTCAGTTACTTAAAAATTTTTGAGACTTGTTCTTTGGCTCATAGTGTATTTTATCTTGTTGAATGTTTTATATGCACTTGAAAATAATATGTATTCTGCTGTTGTTGGGTAAAGTGTTATATAAATGTCCATTTGGTTAAGTTGCTTGATAGTGTTTTTGAAGTCAGCAGTACCATACTTAATCTTCTGTCTACTTGTTTTGTCAATTACTGAGAGGAATTTGAAACATCTTTCTCCTTTCTGTGCTTTGAGTTTTTGCTTTACCTATTTTGAAGGTCTGTTATTTGGTGCATACACATTTAGAATTGCCATATCTTCTTGATGAATTGACCTATTTGTCATTACAAAACATCCCTAGTTATCCCTGATAACTGTCATTCGTTGTTCTAAAGCCCACTTGTCTTTTGTTAGTACAGCTGCACTGACTCTTGATGGGTAGTGACATAATACATAGTTTTCAATCCTTTTTTTGGTTAAGATTTTTTTAATGTGGACCATTTTTAAAGTCTTTATTGAATTTGTCACAATATTGGTTCTGTTTTATGTTTTGGTTTTTTGGCCACGAGGCATGTGGGATCTTAGCTCCCCAACCGGGGATCCAACCTGAACCCCCTGCACTGTAAGGTGAAATCTTAACCACTGGACCGCCGGGAAGTCCTTCACTCCTTTTAGTTTTAACCTATCTGAGTATTTATCTTTAAAGTAAGTTTCTTGCAGACAGCGTGTATTTGGGTCTCACTTTTATTTTTGTTCGTTTTTCCATTCTGACAGTCCCTGACTTGGGCGTAATTATATTTACCAAGCTGTTATTTGAGGTCAGTATCTGCTGATATCCATCATCTCTTCCATATTTGTGTTCATTTCTATTGATTGCCTTTTTCTCCTGGTTATGGGTTGTATTTCCTCCTTTGCAAGCATGGTAATTTTGATTGGATGTCGGACACTGACTTTTACATCCATCCAAGTGCTAGATTTTGCTGATTTAGTTGTCTTGGCGTGGAGTTGAGGTCCACATTTTCCTCTGAGCACCTCATAGGACTGTTTCTCTGAAGGATCACAGTATCTGTTGCCTTTCTGAATGGGTTCAGGTATCGAAAAACGTGTCAATCTTTTCTGTAGCAATTGAGAAACTAGGGACATCGCCTTATGTACTTACTGAAACAGCCGTGATTATCTGATTATTTAAGATACTATTTTAGATAAACCTTTGTGTGGATTTAGACATTACTGTTGTTGTAATCGGGTGTGTTGAAGGTGGAAAGTACTGTCATTTTTGTCACATTTCTTATAACTGGCGGTCTCTTAATTGGCTCCAAGGATAATACATTAACCTACGTGTTTCCTGGACTTAACCACCACCGTTGATAGGAACGCGGAAGCGTGTCTTTCACGTGGTGTGTTGTTATTGTTGTTCAGCTGTGTTAAGCAGAGCCTTTTCACTGTCTGACCCCTTGGTAGGTGGTCCTGCAGCTTTGCTTCAGCAGCGACCTTTCCCTTCAGCCTCTGATGGGGGCTGGTTCAGGGTCCAGCAGTGTGAGGAATGCTGAATTGCTTTCTGTACAATACAGAGTTTCCTCAGAAAACACCAAAAGCATAGTCCTTGTGTTTTCATTGCTTTAAAACAAAACAAAACGAAGCCCTGTGTACTCAGTGCAGAGGCCCTTCCCTGGGTTGGCTCTGATAGGATTGACGAACACAGCAGCAGCATCCCAGTACCGTCACCTCTGTTACTTTGGGAGGTGCTAGCGCTGAGCCCTGAATCGCTCTCTGACGTTTGTGTTGCGTGGGGATGCCCCAGTGCTGACGACCCCTGTCAGGACAGTGTGAGCTCACACGATGTCTGGGCAGAGGCAGCAGAGCCAGGGCGGCAGAGCTGGCGCAGTGTCCCTGGAGGCCTGCGGCCGGTACCTCTGCTCCCCATCATCACTGACGCCCCCCCCCCCCGCCCCCAGGTGTGGAGAAGCTGATCCACCACCTGCGGAAGCACGGCGTGCCCTGTGCTGTGGCCACCAGCTCAGGGACCGCATCCTTCCAGATGAAGACCAGCAGACACGAGGGCTTCTTCAGCTTGTTCCATCACGTCGTCCTCGGCGATGACCCCGAAGTGAGGAGTGGGAAGCCGGAGCCAGACATCTTCCTGGCGTGCGCCCGCAGGTTTTCTCCCGCCGCTCCCGTGGAGCAGGTAAGCGGCAGCGGGCGTACAGGTTACGCCGTGCGCAGGCGCAGGGTCTCTGTGTCCACGTGGACAGCTGCTGCGCGGCACTCCCGAGGACTCAAGGAGAGGGCAGTGGGGTCGCCGGGTGGAAGGTGCGTGGGGAGATCCCTTCGTTTTGTGGCGGAGTGCAGCCACCCCAAGTCACCTGGCCAGTGAGTCCCGGCCAGAATCGTCTGGGGTGCCCGAATGTAAGAAAGCCTAGGCTTCGCAGAGCACTGCCTGACGGGCACTTTGCAGGGAAGGGGGGCCTTCAGTGATGCATGGCGACGGTGTCCTTATTTGTAACGAGCAGCCTTGGACACAACATGTTCCCTGCAGTTCAGCAATTCAGACATAAGTCAGCAGTGCTCACCACCCCTTCCCCCAAATGCTTCTCGGTTTCTCCCCTGCCAGGGGGCTGCAGGCGGAGCTCTGTCCTGCCTCTGTGGGCTGCTTCCTTATGCTGGTCCGTGCTGGAGTTGGGGAGGTGGTGTCTGAGCCCAGGAAGAGTGCTGAGAGTGCGCGACGGGGCTTGTTCGCTTCTGCTGAGTCTCCGCGTTGCTCATGGGGGCTGGTGAGACGGAGGAGGGGGAAGAAGCCTCAGCCACCTGCAGAGGCAGATTCCAGAACACCTGGGGCTTCTCGAGAGCGGTTGCTGCTGGTGACCCACGTGTGTCCACAGCAGGCGGGGTGTCCCTCGGGGTGACGGTGCTCCCGCCTGGTCCCTGCATCCGAGGGTGCAGTGCTTCGTGGGGCACGGGTGCAGGGAAGAGCCTTTCCGTGAGAGATCTTCTCACTGTCTGCCTGTCACTAACGCGGCCTTTGCCACACTAACCACGAGTGCAGGGAAGGTTACTCAAAAGCCTGCCTCCCGATGCAGCTGACAGTGGCGAACGTTGTTGAGTGATGTGTTTTTTGGGCCCGGGGCCTAACTGACTACACTGAGCCTGTAAGGGCCGTCGAACTGTGTAACCCCTCGGGCTTCCTCTGATTCTCAGACGCCTGCTGGGCGTCCCACGATTCAGCGCACTTCTGACGCTAAGGACCTGGAGTCAGCGCCGACCCCCAGGTTGGGGGCTCAGCCCCCGAGACTGCCCCTGCTGCGGATGCCAGCCTCCGACGAGGTACCCAGGCCCCTCGTGCTTCTCCCATCCGGCCACAGACGTGGGTTCCCACACAGCCCCCTTCCCGGTTGTTATAATTCACTAGAATGACTCACCGAACTTCGGAAGATGCGACTTGCGTTCACTGGTCTAGTGTAGGAGTACAGCTCAGGAGCAGCCCGGTGGAAGAGCTGCTTAGCCTAAGGTCTGGGTGCCAGGGTGCTGGCTTCCATGCCCTCTCTGAGCACGCCACCCTCCCAGCATCCCCTTGTGTTCAGAAGCTCCGAGAACCTTAGGGCTTTCTGCGGAGGCTCCATTGCCTGGCACTGCTGGTTAAACCATGGGCCTTTGTTGACTGCGTCGCCGGGCCTGCAGGTTGGGGTGGGGTGCAAGCTGCAGCGCTCTAATCCTGCCTGGTCTTTCTGTCCACCAGCCCCCATCCCGAAGGCATCTGGGGCCCAGGACTGTCACTCGTTAGCATAAGCTGACATGTGCTTGAAAGGAGATTATTACGAGTAATGAAAAATGTTCTGATTGCCCAGGAAATGCCAAGGGTTTTAGGAGCTCTGTACTGGAAACCAGGGGCAAGGGCCAAATATATATATTTTTTATTACGCGGCAGCCAGAAGAATCATTGCATATCATTGAGCGATGGCGGCAGTGCGTTCCTCGCAATACAAGTACGCGGATGGATTCAACTCAGCAGTTGCATGACCAGGGTGGAGCCTGCGATGGCCCAGCCACTAAACCACAGAGTCAAAGATGAGGCCTCAGCGCTGGTGGGACGGGTCCTGGCTGCAGTGTGGTTCTGCTTCTTACATCAGAACATCTTTGTGTCCACATGTTTGCCATCCTACGACAGATTCCATACAAATGCGTTCTCCTTCCCTAAGAACTTCTTAAAGGATCTCCCATCCCTTCAGGTGATAAAACCCTCCTCCTAGAAGGGCCATCTTCTTTGTGTGGTGCAGGTAGAGTGAGGTGCCTCCCTGAGCAGACTGGTTCCGGAGCAGCTCAGAGTAGGAGCGCCTGCTTGCAGCCGTCTTCACAGCTGAGAAGATGAGGTGCTGACCCGTCGTGTCCTCCTTCGTTTGGCTGTTCAGGGAGGAGGGTGCTGCCTTTCTTTCTACTCCAGGCAGTCCTTCCTTTGCCGGGCACCCTATTCATTGAAACATGGCGTTGCCAGGTTTTCAAGTGTGTGTGGGAGACCACACGCCGGCTTTGCGTGAGGCCAGTTGCAGTGCAGCTGCGGGAGAGGAGGGCACGGCTGTGCGGCTTCAGTCTATACGGGTGGGAGTTCCCCTTGGTGAGACGCCGAGGCGCCGAGGCAGAGCTCGGACATCCCTGTTGCCCACGGTGACAGTGTTCTGGGCACATCAAAGGAAAATGAGCACGTGCGTATCTGAGGAGTAGTCTTGCTCCTAGAAGTGCTCTCCACCAGTTACCCTTGTTAGTCACCCACACTTATTGATGCAGCTATTTGTCTTGCAGAAATGAAACCTGTCTTGTCCTGTTTCCTAGGCAGACACAGTTAAGGTGTTTGGGTTTTCCTCAGATGTGCCTATTGTAGGAGGAAAGGACAGTGTTGGTCGGCTCCTGGTTGTGGAGGCCCACCGCCCGTTTTGTACTTGCATTTGTCTTCCAAATTCAGCAAGCAGTTGCAGAGAGGCTCATGGAAGCATGACATTGCTCTTAGGTTGTGTCCTGCTGCTTCCTCTTTGACGCAGTGCAGGCGCCAGCACATAGGGGTGACGAGCCTCGGAGTTGAAGGGCATTTCATGCAGTTATCAAGTCCCTAGAGAGAGTCACGGTTGCCGTCAGGAATTTATGATTCTGTGCGTGTCACCAAATTAATCTGGTACAGTAGTACTAATAGGACTGTAGTAAAGCACAAGTAGCATAAAAGGGGGAATTTATGTTGTCACGTTAGTCACCGTTTTACTAGGAGAAGATGCCTAACAGAGCTGGCATTCAGCAAGTGTTCGTTGCAGATGTCCTAAGTTATTTATGTATCGTTCTTTTGTGCTTAAGATATGCAAAAGTACGGTGCCATCTTCAGAAGTCACTTTACCCATCTCCATGCTCAGGCGCACTCACTGAGCGCCTGTGTGCCGGGGGGCCTGGCATGCGGGAGCCCCCACTGAATCCCAGGGGCCCCGCAGGGCAGAGGTTATCATTGCCCCAGCTTTCACAGCCCCTGAGCTTCTGGAGGCTTGCAGACAGGAGCGACGGTGCTCAGAGTCTGGGGCAGGTTGAGGGAGCAAGCCGGGAGTCACCCCAGCCCCCCTGGGTGTGTGTGCTCTGCCACTTCAGTGCCTCGCCGCAAAAATGCACGTCTTTGTTGCAAAATAAAAATGCCATCATTTACACAGGATTTCTTGTGTTGATATTTACTACTACGTTACAAGTAAAACCTGAAATCAGTTTTTAAAAACATGGCAATCACTACTTTGGATACATATTTTTCTTGTTAATGTTCACAGCTGAATTTCAGGATTTTTTTTTAAATGAACAATTATTTCTTTTTTTAAAGAATCATAGTTATTTTATTTATTTATTTATTTATTTTGGTTGCCCCGGGTCTTAGTTGCCGCACGTGGGATCTTTAAGGTGTGGCGTGCGGGCTCTTAGTTGCGGCACACAGACGTCTTAGTTGCAGCTTGTGAACTCTTAGTTGTGGCACGCACGCAGGATCTAGTTCCCCCGACCAGGGATCGAACCCGGAACCCCCTGCATTGGGAACGCGGAGTCGTACTCACTGGACCACCAGGGAAGTCCCCAGAGTTTTCTTTTGAATTACTCTTTTGTTTTGTTTTGAAGAAAGTCTCACACATTAAGCCTCTAGAGAGTTAAAAAATGGCAAATGTATTTTAACTTGAGTTCTGATTAACTGTACAATGTCTTCATCACATAACACTCAGACCATTTCTTCAATTACAGAAGTCATCACCTGAGTTGACTTTTCAATATGTGAAATGGCAATTAATATATTTTACATAATCTCTTGACAAAGAAACACGTTAATTTAAAAATCATTCTCTGTATCTCTTTTTATTGTGTATTGTCTATATGGCCAAAGTCTGCAGACAGGTGTAGGCTGTCAGGTGTTGCTGCTGGAAGAGCTACTTCACCTCCCAGAATAATGGGAATCAAGTGGGTGCATTGCTTCTGGCAGATTGAAAGTTAACAGGACTTCCCTGGTGGCGCAGTGGCTAAGAATCCGCCTGCCAGTGCAGGGGACGCAGGTTCAAGCCCTGGTCCGGGAAGATCCCACATGCCGCGGAGCAGCTAAGCCCGTGCGCCACAACTACTGAGCCTGCGCTCTAGAGCCCGCGAGCCACAACTGCTGAGCCCCCGAGCCACAGCTACTGAAGCCCGCGCGCCTAGAGCCCGTGCTCCGCAACAAGAGAAGCCACTGCACTGAAAAGGCCACACACCACAATGAAGAGTAACCCCCGCTCGCCACAACTAGAGAAAGCCCGCACGCAGCAATGAAGACCCAAAGCAGCCAAATAAACAAATAAATAAATAAATACATAAAATTAAAAAAAAAAAAGAAAAGAAAGTTAAAACTTGGCGGCCAGGTGGAATGAGCTGTGCTTCTGTCTTTGGGGGATTACATACTCTTTAGTCAGTGTCTCACTTCTGAACACCCCGTTAGGGGCATAGTGGTGCTCGACTTTCTCCTGGCGGTGTGGAGAGTCACCGGGCCATAGTCAGCCACCTTCGGGGCCTCAGGGAGACTGCACATCCCTGGCCATTGCTGCCCAGGCCTCATGCCCGTCTTCTCCTGTCACCCAGAACCACTGAGGAAAATACAGAGGCCTCTGGTCACTCGTCTTGGTATTATTTCACGTCTCTTGCAACCTGATGTACCAGGCCCTCCCTTATTTCATTAAAAAAAAAAAAAAAAGATCTCAACTATTCCTTTCATAACTCCTCCCATTACACATCTTTTCTTTCTCCAGCCTGCCTTTGCTTGGTATCCCTACCGACTTTCTGTGGACCAGGTTGCTTGCTTTCCCAAATTCCATTGTCGAGGGGGGAAAAAACGTTTTCTGTACCCTCTTAGGTTTGGTGGTTGGGGGCCTGTAAATTAAACGGACAGAAGACATTAACAAGAGAAAATACAGATTTCTATTTGTGTAAGCATGAGGCATTTCTCAGAAAAATATGATTCAAGGAGGCAGTGAGCACCTGGGGCTTATATACCATCTTAATAGGGGTTGGGGAGAGACAGAGGGGCGCTTCTGGTAGAAGAGACGACTTTTAGGAAACATGAATGGGCTCTTAGGAGAACAGATGCGAGACGTGGTAGTTGTATGACGATGTCTGTTTACACAATTTCTTATCCGGGCTCTGACCTGTGCAGACTTCTCTTCAGTCATAAAAGTCAACCTTCCCGGGTTGTAAAACTCCTGGGGAGGGGATTTATGGCAGTTGCATTCTTTAGGGAGGCTTTGCTTTTAGGAAGATAAGGAGAATTTAGAAAAAGCCTCGCCCTGCAGCTGCTGATTCTCCCATGTCTTCAGCTCAGAATAATCCTTGGGCTCCCGTGGCATGTTCTGGGCCCCCTTCACCACCGAGCGGTCCCTGTTTTTTCCCCAACTCCCCATCGTCACTTTCTTGCTTCTTCCTGTGAATATTCAGCCTCTGGTTGGCCAGCGGTAAGGCCTCTGCTTGCCGAGCTGCCCGGCCTCTGCATTTCTGAATGACCTCAAGTCCTGCCTTCACCCCAAGCAGTTTCATCTCACACGGGGCCTCAGGGAGTCCTGCTTTCCAGGAGCCCTTGGTCTGGCTCCCACCTGAGCCAGCTGGTCCCATGCCAGCCCTAGGGACCCCCCCGCCCCCCACCCCAGACCGCACCAGGAGCTGTGATCCCTGTGTTGCACCACGTGTTTTCTCTGTTCTTTGTGTGTTTGTACGTGTGGTTGTGCAGTCTTCACATATCGGCAGTCTGAAAGAATGATGGTTCTCATTAGGTCCTCGTAACAGCATGTACATATAACCCATCTATTTTAAGCCACCATCACAGAATGAAAATTTGACAGGGCTCCAGACACTGAGAAGGATGAGTTGTATCTTGGATTTGTGAAAAATTAAATAGTCGTGCCCACAGGTAACCTTCATAGACACACAGAGTTCTGCTCGGGTCGGGGAGCAGTGACTCAACTGCCAGGGCTAAGAAGAACGTCTTCCTGCGTTCCCAGCTTTGCCTTTGTAAAGCTGTAAACCGCGTGTGTGCCCGTGTTGTTAGCGCAGATTCTGTGTCGCTCTGCCTGGCTCCTGACAGCGCCCCTTTGCCCGGCCGCTTCCTCCCTCGCTGGTGACCCCAGGGCTCCGTCGTAGCTTCCCCTTCTGTGTTACTAGTCTGTCATCAGCGGGGAAGGGGGGTTGCTGTATTGGGGTAAAAAAAGTCTGTCTGCAAAGGCTTCTTAGGCAGCGACAATCAACAAGATACCTCAGAAACACTGGATTACTCGTATGCTAGCTTAAACAAATACTGAGTTAATAGTCCCCAGTAATTTCCACGGACGGCATCTGACAGATTCAAGGGTGATCTTCCGTTTTTTTAGAGGGCGTCCCCAGTGGCTACATCCCCGGCACTTTGTTTGTTTAAACTAGGGTGACTGAGTCCTCGCCATCGGCCAGATCCTGTGCAGTGCTAGCTCTGAATCTCCATGTTCCAGGGACCCACCTAATCCCAGGCCAGTGGGGATGACTGGTTCCCCCTTGTTTAAGTCCATACTTGGCAACAGCTTGTCCTAAATGCTGGCAAGAGGATCCAAATCTCTTTGAGGGATGCTGGGGGTCTTGGACCAGTTCTTCAAAGCTCTCCTAATTCTAAGAGTCTTGGGCGTAAACTGGATGAAGATGGAATCCCTCCCTGTTTTCTAAAACACAGCAGCATCGGTCCCCAGGTGAATGCATAAGGAACTGGGATGTGAATTCTGCACAAGTAAAGAAGACTGGCCACTGGGTTGGGAGTTTCTTGCCAGGGTCCTTTCTGTGGACCATCAGCAAATTAGAGCATGGTTTGTTTTATTAGCTGAAGGCCTCTTAGCACAATCAGAGGGTGTGCTGGTTGTATACTGTATTATTCTCTCCACAGTTAGCCAGGTGAATTTTGTGAATTTTAAATGTGAATTTTGGTGCTTAACATTGGACCAGTTGCCCATGTTCCTTTCCACCTCTGCCCTAACAAATGACCACAAGCTTGGGGACTTAGAACAGCGCAGATTTTTATGTCACTGTTCCATAGGTTGGAATTCCGGGCCTGGCATAGCTGGGTCCTCCGCTCCAAGTCTCACAGGCGTGAAACCAAGATGTTGGCTGGCTGGGCTCCTCCCAGGAGGCGCTAGGGAAGGGCCATGCCCAGGCTCATCAGGTGGCTGGTGGAACCCAGCTCCTTATAGGTAGGACTGGAGTCCCCGTCTCCTAGCTGGGTGTCCTGGGCTCCGCCCTCAACCCCTCGAGGTCTCACTCTGGTCCTGACAGTGGGTCTTACATCACAGAGCCAGCACTGGTGCATCCAACTCTGCTCATGCTTGACATCACTCCTTCTGCAGCATCTCTCCCCCTCCAGCCAGAGAAGGCGCTCCGCTTTTAGGGGCACACCTGGCTAGAGGAGCCCCCAACCTTTCGGCCAGGACACCCTCCCTGTCTCCAGCTCCATAGCCTGAAGCCCTTCTGCAAAGTCCCCTTTACCGTGTAAGGGACCCCATTCATAGGTTCTGGGGCTTCCGGGGTGGGCATCTCTGGGGATCAGTCTGCCCACCGCAGTGCCTACTCTCAGTTCCAGTTTTCCCACTTATAAGACGGAGATAGGAATATTAGAAATGTTAGAAATGACATTTGCTGCAGGAATAAAGCTTCTCCCAGGCCCTCTGCTGTTAACTTTCTCCCTCTACGTTGTTCTTTGCTGCTTCTACATCATATTCCGTAGGGGTTCACATTCCTGATTCTTCCAGAGTCTCCGCACAGCAGCTGGCTCCTGACCCACTGCCCCCTGTCTGCAGGTCCTGAGGTGCTCTTGGTCACCAGGAGGCTGGCGGCCACACTCGCAGGCAGGCCTGGGTCCAGGCTGGACCAGGACTTACCCAGTTGGGATGACGTATCAGTGCCTGTGAGTCGGAGCTCTTCACTGCCCCTGTTCTATTAGACACTAAAATTGAGTCAGGGGCTGAAATGATTGAAGTCTATAAGAAGGTAAATGCATGGGATATGAAACATTCTCACCCCACTAATATATTCTCAAGGTAGAGGAAGAAAGCTAATACAATGCTATATTTATTGGTCCTTTACTTGACTGTTCGGCCTGCAAACACTGCTGTTGTTGCTATAGTCTGTTTTGAAGGTAAATAGTACTTGCGCTGTTTCTTTTACCAGCAGCTAAAAGTGCCTACGGCACATGGTCCCTGGGGCACGTGTTGGGGTCCCTGGAGGACCACAGAGCGCCCCGGTCCTGGGTAGTTTTTGCGGCTCTCACCCCACCGTACTGAGTGTCCACTGGCCAGTGTCCAAGAAGCAGAAAACCAGGGTGTGGTCTGTGGCCACACAGGGATCCACACGATGCAGAGGGCTCGGGTCAGCTTGGACCCTTGGCTGGTAGATGCCCCACCCCCGCATTGGCAAACCCCAAGAAGAGACTTGCAAACTCAGGGCTTGCTGTTTATACTTCTTGAGAAAGTTTCTTGGCCCACGTGGACCCAGGATGCCTTCCTGACTGCTGTGCGCCCACCTTCAGGGACCTCATGCGTCTCCACAGTGTCCCCTGCCCCTCCGGGGTGACCTGACCACGCGACCTCTTGCGCACCCTTTGCCCAGAGCTCCTTATGTCTTCACGCACTTCCGTTCCTAGTGAAATAAAAGCGTAACCCAAGTGCCAGAGCTGGTTGACGTTTAAAGTGAGCATTTGCATCATCTGATTTTATTCATTATAAGCATTTTAAGTTAAAGTTATTATGTACAGGGACGATTCAGACCATTCCAAGAAAAAAGGCCAAGGACTTTATTTGCACTAATGTGAAGTTTGCCATGGTCAGGTGTATCTTCTTGAAGCTTTTCCCAGATGTATTCCTCAGAGCATTAATTATGGGGGACGTTCATTGGTTTTCTCTGAAAGCACATTTCCACATTTGCGAAACTTCTCCATCAAACTTGAAACAATGGGTTTATCCAGGGCAGTCCTTCCGGAAACTTTTTTTATGCTGATTTTTGTATGTCACGAATCTCCAGTCCCTCATTCAATGTGAAGAATCTCCTTTTTGCAGTAGATCTCTCTGAACTGCTGCATCAAAGAACATTCTGGAAACCTTGTACCTAATGACGTCCTAGTAGACAGTTTATCTTTATTTTATTTATTTTATTTTCATTGCAGTGTAGTTGCTTTACAATGTTGTGTTGGTTTCTGCTGTACGGCAAAGTGACTCAGCTATACGTATACGTATATCCCCTCTTTTTGGGATGTCCTTCCCATTTAGGTCACCACAGAGCACTGAGTAGAGTTCCCTGTGCTCTACAGTAGGTTCTCATTAGTTGTCTATTTTATGCATAGTATCAGTGGTGTGTATATGTCAATCCCAGTCTCCCAATTCCTCCCCACCCCTCTCCCCCTTGGTATCCAATACATCTGTTCCCTACAGTCTGTGTCTCTATTTCTGCTTTGCAAATAAGATCATCTGTACCATTTTTCCAGATTCCATATATATGCATTAATATACGATATTTGTTTTTCTCTTTCTGACTTACTTCACTCTGTATGACAGTCTCTAGGTCCATCCACAACTCTGCAAATGACCCAATTTCATTCTTTTTTATGGCCAAGTAATATTCATTGTATATATGTACCACATCTTTTTTATGCATTCCTCTGTTGATGGATGTTTAGAAATGAACATTAATACGACTACTGAGAGATGAAGAAAAAGATCAGAAGCCTCCCCTGGAATTAAGCACATCTTCACTTCCAGAAGTGCTGAATTAGCTACGGTTGTGTGTAAAAGAAAGCTTTCATCTGGTTGGTGGGCACTCAGTGGGTTCTCAGGATTCAGGCGAGTAAGGAGAGTAAGTACCAGAGAGTAAATCCTGGAGGGCCTTGCCTTCATAGGCCTGTCATCATCTGTAAACAGGTGGCTGGGCCATAAGTAACAGCTGTTCACATCCAGGGGACTGAAGAGAGGCCTCCTGCATCGGCAGCAGTGACATGTCAACTCCCAGAACAGCGGCCTGTCCGTCCCCTCGCTTGGGAACGAAGAGTTTAACCCCCTCCAGGTCCAGTAATTACATAGGCTTTCCCTGCGTGTGTATCGCTTCCCAAAGTAACTGTCAGCCCCTCCTGTACACGACGTTTGCAGGCGGAGTGGAAAAATCACTTAGGCAGGTCTTCAAAGGCGCCCTGTGTCCTGTGATAATTCTGTTTATGGCTTAAGCCTCTTCAGTAGCTATGCCCAAAGGCAGACAAAATGTGCTGTGCTTCTGCTCTTCTAGGCATTTGTGGAATTAGGTCATCCAGGAAACATTTATTTCCTTTCCCCAAACTGCAAGCAGTTGTGATCTAAGAAACCTCCGAGTGGTTCTTCCTCCGAGAGAGTGCTACCTGGAGATTACACACAGCTCACTGTTAGACGTATTGTAGTAGTGTGCTTGGGCGGCCAGAGCGCACTATCACAGGCTGGGGGGTTGAAGCAGCAGCACGCGTATCCTCGCGGTTCTGGGGGCCAGACGTCCAACAGGAGGGTTCTGGCAGGTTCTGCCTCAGGTGAGCGCAAGGGGAGGGCCAGACAGAGCAGCTTCCCCTTCCTGTTGGAAGGACCCTAACCCTCTCTGATGAGGGCGCCCTTGGGACTCTTTTCACCTGAAAACCATTCTAGGGACCCTGTATCCAAATACCTTGGGTGTTAGGGTTTAACGTTTGAATCTTGCGGAAAACAATGCGGCCCGTAGTATGTATTTCGACATGGTGGCCATGCAGGGGGATAATCTTCAAGGCTGGTGTCATAGTTTAGCTCTCAACACGTGAAACTAATAGGGACCTTGAGTCAAACCTGTGTTTCATGAGTATCGTGCAGAAGGCCGAGGAAAACACTGATTTTGCCCATTTACTTGAATATGTAGAAGAGGTAGGAAGATGAAAGAAAGTATTCTGATGACCATTTAGAAACAAATAACACTTGTTTTGTGAATCTTTAAAATACTCAGAGCCTTTGAGAGCCTTGCTGGGCTTTTCAGTGGTTCCTGACAAAGTGGTGAACACAGAATCTGTATTATTAAAAGAGAAAATGAGAAAAAGGTTTTTGAGCTATCTTGAAGTCCTTTGCTCAGCACTTAATTTACACGCACATACTTTAAGATGGACAACGAGAGGGCCTCACGATGTAGCTTTCATGAATAAAATGACAGAGAATTCCTTAGGAAGCTTCCCGCCCATGCCCGCCAAGTTGTTAAATACTACATTTTTCAAAGGCTTTCCTCAAAAGGAAAAGGAATCCATTTAGTGGTGTGATTCATTCATGTATCTAGCCTGTAACTCTAGAGGATTTTTTTATGCATATGTTTATCTCAGTACTGGCTTTATTCTTTTATTTTCAGACTAAAATTAATTCAGTAAGACAGCAGCTCTGCAGTGTGCAGGGGATACTGACCTCAGCATCAGACACTTATGTAGAAGACCCCAGCACAGTTCACATCTGCTTTACCTATAGATAGGTGGATGAGTGGGTGGGTGTGTAGGTAGGTAGGTAGATAGGGATGGATGGATGGGTGGATGCTTGGAGGGATGGATGGTGGGTGGATGGATGGATGGATGGTGGATAGATGGATGAATGGGTGGATGGGTGGATGGATGGATAGATAAAAAGATGAAGAATATGAACGAAAGTAGTAATTAACAGCAAAACACATGCAAACTTCAGTCATTTTTACAACAGTACTTAAGTAAACATGTAATGAAGTGTATACATATTTGATATCACAATATTGTGGTACTTGTTTATGGGTAATTCACTGACAAAGAACAAGGAGACCAGTAAAGCTTAAACCTTAGATATGAGCACTATTAATAAAAAGTTAATCAAAAAACTTTAAGACCTCCTCAAAGTTTTCATGCCTCATAGTGTGAAAATTGAACTTGATACTATAAAATTAATGTATGGAATCAAATCTACTGCCAGAAGTGATATAATGGAAGTTTCAACTTAAAAGTAGTGGTTTAGTTGAAAACGGTTTTAGTGCTTAGGTTTGGATTATCCATGGCTTTATATATAACGAAAAATCACGGATGCTGCTCTAGGGGTACTTAAATTTGCATACACGTAATGCCAGGCCCTGAGAGGCTTCAGAGTGAACCAGAGTGACTTCATGTCAAAGTTTGTGTGTTACTGAGCAAAAGGAAAAGCTTCCTTCCCTAGAGACGATGTAATCACGTGGAGCAAGTTCACTAGTTCCGGGAAAGTGCGCCACTTAAAATGTACGCTTGTACTTGTTTGAAATGTAGAATTAGTTATCAGGTGTCATCTCAGGTGGGTCTGGACCTGAAGGGAGTAGGTGCATGGCATTGAAGATGAGTCCCTGTTGGCCTGAGCTGATGAGGAAAAGCACGGTGAGGGCCATAACTCCGAACGTGTGGGAACCCAGTGTATAAACCATCCCTTGGAAGTAAGGGGAGGGGGCCCCAGGCCATCTGATGACACACCTAGCAGACGGGTCCAACATTGCTTCTGGGGCTGCAGCTCACCTGCCCCACTGCTGCCTCACCTGGTTCCCCTTCTGCCCCCCACTGTCGCTGAAGCTCCATCCCTCCTGGGCCGTCTGCTCATCTCAGAGAAATGCGAGGCTGTCTCGGGCCCCTCCTTGTCTCCCCTTTTCCCTCCTCCTTGTTGCAACTCCACACCCAGCCCCCCCGTGCGCTCCCACCCAGCCCCCCTCTGCTCACACCCAGCCCCCCTCCTCTCACACCCCGTCCCCCTCCTCTCACACCCAGCCCCCCTCCTCTCACACCCAGCCCCCCTCTGCTCACACCCAGCCCCACTCCGCTCACCCACGACATAGGCAGGCCCCTCATCTCTCTGCCAGACCCTCCCACAGTGGACTCAAACCCAGGCTGTCACAAAGCAAGCTCTCTTTCCCTCCACCAAAATGGCAGTCCCAGTGCCCTCCGCATCAGAAAGGTCGGACTCTCCTTTGTGTCAACGTCCAGGACATTGTCCATCAAACTCCCTGTTGCCTTTGAAGGATCTCCCTAATCCCATCCACCTCCCTGCGTTCTCTCCGCCACCGTCAGACAAAGGTTCAGTTCTGTGCAATTCCATAGTTACCACATGAGCCATCTTAGTTCCCTGATGCTCCTGTTGAAAGTACCTCCTAGCTACCCCAGCCCGTGGTTCAGACGAGCAGCGTGGGCGACGGTCGCGGACGTGGGCCGCCTTACAGGGCGCTCCTGAGTCTGAGCACCTTCAGAGAAGTGGGTTCAGCACCTCCGTGAGCTATAAGCCCCTGATATACTTCCCTTCACCTACCTGGTGGTTGGAAATGTCATTCTTTCTAAATTAAACCCCTCAAGCTACAGTTTAATTAAGCTCATCTGCTCTCCTGGAGATGGAATTCAGATATATTTTAGCTTTCAGCCTGGTAAAGTGAAAAAGAACATTGGATTCTGGAGACCCGGGCATAGTTCCCAAATTCTGTCACCTGCCTGCTGGTGTGACCTTCAGCTCACCTCTGAGCTTCCCAGGCTCAGATCCCTCAGCCATGACAGTGACAGGAGAGGGCTGGGCTGGCCGCTGCCCTCGAGGGTGACACTCTGCGGCCCCTGTGTTGCTTTGAGTCCCGACCAGGGCGCTTCCGCCACCGCCGCGAATTCAGCAGGCGGTCTTCATGTACCCACTCCCGGCCTGGCACCGTGAGAGGGCGCCTTCCCCGCAGCCCTGCCTGCTTACAGCCAAGCACAAGCTGTGAGAAGAGTACTCCTGACCGGCAGCTTCCTTGAAGTACTGGAAGTGTGTCCTGGGGTACCTGCTATGTGTGCTGTGCTCCAAAACTCACTGCACTGGTGAAACCATTGCATCCACACCCGTCCACAGAATCTTGGGCCGCTGGACGAGGTGCAGGTGGGCGAGGGAGGGCGGGCGTTCTACTCCCCTGGCCTCTGCACCTGCTGCAGCCCCTGCAGAGCCTTTCTTACAGGGACATTTCTTCAGCAGACACCAAAGTACACATCTCCAGTCACACTTTACAAGTAGGTGTGAGCGAGTTAAGGTTAGGTGCAACCAGTCAGTTCTGGGTGGGAAGGGCTGGTCTGGTCACTGAGGGAACAATGAAGTGTTGAAAAGGAAGAAGAGAGACAAAGGCCAGCGTCTGTTAGCCACATGTGGCCTTTAGAAACTGCCCGGACATATTTTGGTACTTGCCGGGAAAACATACTTCCTCCTTTTTGTTTGTGTAAGGTGTGAGCTGTATTGCTTTAGCTTATGTCTTTCAGTGGTTTTATGATTCAGTGGTTTTATGACTGTTAAGTCCTGTTATGAACAGGCATAGTCTTTCCAGGTAACTTTCAAAGGTTTATTCTTTGGTTTCAGTAGAGAGACAAGCCGTGCGGTGACTGTTCATACAGTGTCCACGATTCTAGGCTCTGGGTAACTTTCCCTACGAGTGGTCCTTAGAAGACCATTAGGTCTTAGGAATCAGGGCACAGCATAAGGAGCACATAAAAACCTTTTGAGGCATTTTCACAGGTGCTCCAAAATCTAGTTGTTCTGCTTTGTATTTCTGCTCCTTGTAAGAAGGAGGGGAAGCCCTACGATTCCCGGTGCTGTCCGTGTGCTGCCAGGGCTGGGGTCGGCCACCTGGACCCATCGCTGGTGCTGTCCTCTGCAGGATCCGCGTCGTGTGTGTGGTTCCTGCCCTGCATTTGGCTGCTCTGTTCAGCTTGTGTGAGGAGGGCAGGGCCGGGGCAGAGGGACCGAGGGGTCCAGTTTCCTGTATCATGCACCCTCTAATGCACTGGCCGATTCCGATACCAAACGCGGCGTGTGCACCCGATGACGCGCACTGAGGCCAAACAGCACTCAGACTCTGGAGTCTGGAGCAGAGAAAGGTTTACCGCAGTGCCCGGCAAGCAGACGGTCGCTCAGGCCCCCAAAACTCCAG
Organism: Aethalodelphis obliquidens; assembly: GCF_003676395.1. Classification (NCBI taxonomy): domain Eukaryota; kingdom Metazoa; phylum Chordata; class Mammalia; order Artiodactyla; family Delphinidae; genus Aethalodelphis; species Aethalodelphis obliquidens. Next base: position 4,529,315 of record NW_020838035.1, on the reverse strand, counting down.
ACTCCCTCAGGGGTTTCAGCAAAGCATTTTGAGAGGCAAGTTGAAGAAGCAGCGTGGATAGTCGCTGCAAACTTCTTGGTGCCGGAATCCTTTGTTCTTGCAACTGTCCACATAGGTCTGGTCGCGGTGTTCATGTAGACCTCCAATAAGACAAATGGTATTCTTTGTTCTGCAACTTTTTAGGAAGGTGTTATACCTTTAAAGGTCAGAGCCTTGAGAATGGGCTCTCCTGTGTATTTCAGGCTACAGGCAACATTCTTAACTGGAAGCTAAAGCAATAGCGTACAAAGGCTAAAGTTAAAGAAGCAGATCCAATATGGAGTCGTATTTGTTCTTCCCTATTACAGTCCGCTTTTAAAAACGTCAACTTCTCTTTTAACTTCTCCGCACTTCTCGGATTCTTGTTGACCCATGGGAAGGGTCCAGCTGGCGCTCGTGGAAGGCGTTTGTTGGCCGCAGGAGAGGAGGCAAAGGAAAGGAACTTTAGGAGCTCCTGACACAATGTATACAATCAGGGTTTCTGCTATTCTTCCGACCGTATTTACAACACAGACTACAATTGCTTTTGACCTTTCAGAACAGTTGGCATCAAGAGGCTGTGTGCAAACTCCCCGTCCTGTCTGCCGGGCTTTGCCCTGAGTCCTTTCGCGCGCCCAGCCTTACTTATCTGCCTGGACACACTTCCAATGGCCCTCCTGCTGCACAAGCCTCACACATCCCTCCTCCCTGTCATCCTTCAGGCTGGCCTCCCTGATGCCTGCCACCCTTCACTCTGCCGCATGCGTCCTAAACATCGCGTTTCACATCTCCGTGCTGCGTTGGGGTGATTCATTCCAGAATTAGGTGGGGACAAAGGTTAAATTGGAAACAGAAACCAATAAACGGTGCGCGCCTGCAGAGAGAGTGAAACCTTCAGAAACAGGGTATGTCAGTTACGCCGCCTGTATTAGCTGTAAGTACCTACGGAGCTTTTCCCGATCATGCCACTGTTCCTCCTTTTATTTCCTGGAGCTTAAACGGCATGTGGACAGAGCACGTGGGCATTCATCTGTATTTCCTGGAGCTTAAAGGGCATGCGGGTGAGCTGTCACATGTGAATGGGCTGACCACTGTTCTCAGATGAGGACAGGTGTCTTGGGCCCCTGTTCTGCTCAGTGCCACGGTTTCTGAGCCACCACCTTTTCCTCACACCTGCCCACATGCTCCTTGGAAGGAACCTCCCTCCCACAAATACAAAAAGCTGTTTTCACGACTGGAGCCAAGCACTGTTACGCCAAGGAATCAACAAAATCTCTTCCTCCGCCCCGCTGAAAGCTCACACGCAGCCTGCACAAAGCCTAAAAATCTCACGTATTCAAAGAACAACATGTCAGCAGGTGACATTTAAGTGCCTGTCCATGGTCCCAGGTAAAACAACAGGGACGTTTAGAATACGGTCAGGTCATAACTTTAAAAAGTCAGGGACGGAAACGTCACCGGCAGGAACTCTCTGAATGAGATAACTAAGAAACGGCACCTCGGCGGCCTAAGCGGAGTCATTCCCCCCTGAGAGGGAAACCGTCTTCTCTCGGTAGAGGCAGAGAGCTTGAAACAAGACGGGGGGCCACAGGAAGCCTGACAGGAAGGCAGTGGGACTGGGTGTTCCGTGTGCCCAGGACCGTCCAGTTCAGCGCTGTGTCCCGGGCATCAGCCCGCTCTCTGCGGTGCCTAGTGCTGGCTTGTTGTGACGAGTAGTAATTCACTCGGTCCTCACCTTGGCCCTGGGGGGAGTCAGCTCATAAATGGCTCAGCCTCCAGGAGAAAGGGAAGGAGGGAGGGAAAGAAAAGAAGTCAGTGAACCTGTTCCAGAGCAGACCAGCAGTGAGAGTGTGAGAGCATGTGTATGTGTTTGTGTGTGTTGTGCGTTTTCCACTGACTTAAAGACATCAGAGGATGCAGACCTTCTAGTGTCAGGCTGCACCTGGCAGCTGGTGCCCAGGAGCCGTTTCCAGGTCACCAGCACATGCGGCTGGGACCGCAGCGACCTATGAAGTGGGGTTGGGGGCAGTCGTTGTGATCAGTGGCAGGGGGGCCGGGGGCTGGGAGGACGTGAGGGGGAGACTGTCAGGTCCAACATGGGCCACCCCCGGGCGTCCTCGGGCACTTGTGGAGAAGAAGGGGCACAGGAGAGCATCTCAGAGGTGCCGGGAGGAGCCCTCTTTATACATGTCCAGCCCCTACAGAATCTTAATGGAAAAGACTAAAGCTGCTTTCACATTCAGTGTGGGATTCCAGGAGCCAAGGGAAACTTTCTCAGTGGGTGCTCTCCTTGGAAGGAAGGTGATAAAAAGGTGACACACCCGTTCACCGCTGGGTAGACTTCTGCCTCGCATTTGGAGCGAGTCCTGACGTGAAACTCGCAGTAGCGATGGTCACAGGATGGCACGTTGAGGAGCTTCCTGACGCGAGCGGGGGCACAGACACTCCCGTTTAGTGGTGGTGTCTGAATAAGCTGAAACAGGTACCGCACCTGGTACTCAGTCTTTGTGTTCGGGAGATTTTTGGTGCGTGACGGGTACCCCCAGGGGCTAAGTTTTTCACTAAAACATCCTAACGGTTTAATTTCCAAACTGCAGTACTTGAAACATTGCCAGCTCTGAAGTCACTTTACACCTAAAAAGCGTATTTTTTCTTACTTTTCACAACTTCCTCTCATGCTCAGCATGGTCAATTATCAATTGAACAGATTCTTATGATTCAATTAAAATAAATTTGTAAACCGAGAATCCAGTCTTTCCACTCAGCTGTGCCACATTTCGGTAGCACTTTGGGGCCAAGATGGACCTCTTCCCTGTAAAGTGACGTGGTGGGACGCACTCGGGCTGCAGAAGGGCCAGCGCCCTCTTCTCCCCACAAACCATAAACCGGACAGCCTCCACTCCGTTTCTGTGTCACGCAGAACACCGAGCTGACTCAGCTAACGGTGGTGCGGGCAGTGAAAGCCCAGTCTAGACGTGTGGTTACAGAGAAGGCCGTCTCAACCCTCTCTTTCTTCCTCACCCCACAGTGCCTGGTCTTTGAAGATGCTCCCAATGGGGTGGAGGCCGCCCTCGCAGCTGGGATGCAGGTGGTCATGGTTCCCGACGGAAACTTAAACCGAGACCTGACCACAAAGGCCACCCTCGTGCTGGATTCCCTGCAGGACTTCCAGCCCGAGCTGTTCGGTCTGCCGCCCTATGAGTGAGAGGCTCCTGCGCCCACACGTGTGGCCCACGCTGCCCAGGAGAAGGGCAGAGGAAAGCCCAGCTCCCAGACCTCCACGTAAACAGTCCTTCAGCCTGTGAAGCCTTCTCATCCCACGAGGGTCTGGCCCACACTCTCTAAAGGGTCAATGAACTGTAACGTGACAGACAGAAAGCAAAAGAGAGACAGCCCAGAACACAGATGGAAATTGTCGCTTGAATAGTCATGTTTAGTATTTGAATAATTTGGGTTCATTTCTTTTTCTTCTTCATTGTTCTCAACCCTGGCTGGAAAATGTAAAATATATATACATATATGTATATGCTTTTATGTATATATGTGTATGTACATATTTATTTTAGTTATATACATTGTGTACTGTGTCAGTCTCCTCAGTGTTTCATCTTAACATGCGCTAGCAACTAATAAAAGTGAGGTGGTAATGGTAATTCTGTTTGGTTTGTAATCTGAGTGGGAAATCCGCATGAAGGATGAGGTTTTCATAAATCATTCTCTTTATCAGCAAATGTTGACATTCCTTATGTGCCCTTAAATCTCTGTGGACCTCTACTGAGAGACTGACTGTGAACCGTATCTTCCGTTGTTTCCTTTCAGTGTGAATATAATGGTAGCCTACATCTTATATCGAGGTGCATATCCACGTTTCAGAATGTTTTCTGCCTCAGAGAAATCATTTCCTTTAAGAACATTTATTTTTTTAATACATTCTTTGATGCAGATAGAATTGGATTTCAGAGTGCATCCTTGCTACCACCGAGAGCCGTAGCCCATTTTTGGAACAATTTATTGGACATTACACTTTGGTGATTAACTGCTTTTAGTAGATTTACTCAGCCTTTTGTGATGGGAATATAGTGAGAGGCATTGAAAATGGGAACAGTACAATCACAGGGTGTTTCCACTGGTGGACACCCCACCTCTGTCCCGCCCTGGTCTCTGTTACTGATTGTCCTTGAGCCAATTTTCAATTCTGTGGGTCTTAGAAAGGTGATAGTGATGTATGTGATTGTCAGGGGGAATGATTATCTGTGCATGGTTGTCTCTGGCTGTTGACCAATTTTACATCATTTCAGCAAATTCATTTCAACATTCTTGAGTGCTGTATACGTGCCTGTTCTTTGAATTCTCCTTGGAATCAGTTGTAACATCTTACTGTTCCCTCACCAGTGTGTTTAATTGAATAAAAGTTTTGACACTTACTTGTTCATGTTTTATTTGTATGGGAGTATGATTTTACCTTTTTTTTTAAAAAAATTATCGTCTAACAAATGTAAAACATAAATGCAAAACATACATGATTGACTTTCTTTTCTCTTAACCCAAACAGTGCTCACATGGTAAAGTGGCATTTACATATTTAAAAAAATTTTTATTGAAATGTAGTTGATTTACAATGTTGCATTGGTTTCAGATGTACAGCAAAGTGATTTGATTATATATATATATTCCTTTTCAGATTCTTTTCCATTTTAGGTCATTACAGATTATTGGGTATAGTTCCCTGTGCTGTACAGTAGGTCCTTGTTGGTTATCTATTTTATATATAGTAGGCATTTACATATTTTAGGTGAACCATGCTGTCTTTGCGTACAGCAAAGAAAGGCTCTCAGTGAAATGGTCACGTACGTGATTTGGTATCTCATTCTTCCAAAATATTTGTGTTGCTGTTTTCTAATCATTAAGCCATTTTGCATGAATAAGACAAACAGGTTTAATGCCTCTTAATGATGTAGATCAGGGTCAGTTTTTCTCTAGGGTGAATGTGGTCTTAAATGTGGTGGTGGTGTTTTTGTGGTTTTAGCCAACTCTGCAGACAAACACTGTACTTTTTTGTACAAAAGAGGAATACGGATGTGTGGTCAAAGCCCACATATTCTTTCTTATTTTTCTACGTGAGTCTGATGGAAGCAATTGAAGCAATACAACATTTCAGTGGTGTTTTTCCACGGAATAATCCATCAGTTTCATAGAGGTATAATAATGAAAAGTTAGACCAGAATGACTGCTGCCAGGAAAGTTTAAAGAGTAGTTGTCTTACTTTCTTAGCTCATTTAAAGTGTGTTCCATTAGGACCTTCAGGGATTAACAGAAGTTACGCCGTTTTGTGCCCTAAGTTGCACCTGTTTGCTCATATGTTACCTGTCCTTCAGAAGGATTTTCGGTACTGATGACAGCCACCGAGAGATGACACGGTCATTCTCTTCTTCATCCCACTTAAATGAAACATGTGAACACTTTTAAGAATGTACTAATTACTACTTATTAGAGTTTTTCCACCTAATAAGTCTTCAGTTAGAGCTCAGTGATTTATAGAAAAGAGAAAAGGTCTGGAAGACACCCACATAACGCTTAAGACAATCGACTTACTAAGAAATAGGAATTACTTCTGCTCTGCCACGGTAGTCAGTGTTTAGAAACCTCAGTGCACATACCTTTGAATATCATCGACGGTTTGATGCTGAATTCGGCATGCTTTGAATGCTGTTTCCACATTTTAAAAACAAATTTGCACACGATAACAAGTTCTATAACAAAGAATAATGAGTTTTTGCCTATTGGTGTTAATTCCTCTGCTTAACATCGTGTACTGCCTATGCTCTACTATTCCACAGGATAAAGCTCAAACCTCCCTGGCTTATAGAAAGGCTTTCTGACCTAAGTCTAGCACCAACAGTCTTTAAAATTATTTCTGTTATTATTATTATTATCATCACCATCATCATCTTCTGTAAAGGGAAAATGAGAATTAAAGAGCAAGGGGTTTCAAATTAGGCCAACTTCAGTTCAGATCGAAGCTCTGCTACTGACTAGTGGTGTCACTTTATTCTGCCCCTTTCCACCTCAGATGCCTTAGCTGTGAAATGGGGTTACTGAATACTTTGCAGTGTTGGTGGAAAGAGTCGATTGAGGTCACACATGGGATGAGAATCCTTAGCACATCATGAAACATTTATAAAACGGCAGCTACAGTTACTCCTATGTCAGAGTCCACGTGGCATTCTCCACTAGTTTTTGTTGGTTGGAGATATTTGGTTTACCAAGGGTATTTGTTGTCTGAGCAGCTCACACTGAAAGCAGATTTTCAGGATGCCTCAAAATGTTCTGGTTTCTCGTGATTCTCTTTAACAGATCGTATCTTGTACAGTGGAGTACTTGCTTTCTGTCACCTTCGTTAGTCATTGGATATTTCTCTTGCTTGTAACTAGCTTCATCAGAAAAACTGTCATCCGGATTGAACTAATTCAGGATTGTTATTTCCTTACTATATGCCAGGCTCCATAGTCATAGAAAACTGAATAGGAACACATCTCAGGGTGTTTATCTTGTTGCACTTCAGTCATAAAAATATTTGAGTTGCTTCCAGATCTTTTTTCAGTACCAGGTTAGCATCAAGCCTGTTTGACAAGGGGCAGGACAGGCCCCTGCACCGTGGTGGGTGCCTGTCACAGAGCTGTTTAGAGACTCTGAAGCCGCCGGCTTGGTGTTAAAGCATGGTATTACAGTGTTGCTTTTGTTGACTGCAAATGCCAACGCTTCCCAAGTTCCACATGGCTTTCTACAACACTGTATATGAAAATGAGTATTTTTACATTAAAATGTTTTCAAGTTTTACCAATATGTTAACCATGTGTTTCTCTAGGGGATGAAAATTACTGTATAAAGAAGTATTTAAGAATCGTAATAGTTTTTCATCTCTCTTTTTTTAAATTGAAGTATAGTTGATTTACAGTGTTGTGTTAGTTTCAGGTGTACAGCAAAGTGATTCAGTTATATGTATATATGTACTTTTTGCAGATTCTTTTCCCTTATAGATTGTTACAAAATATTGAGTATAGCTCCCTGTGGTAGACAGTAGGTCCTTGTTGGTTATCTATTTTATATATGGTAGTGTGTACCTGTTAATTTCAGACTCCTAATTTTATCCCTCCCACTGCCTTTCCCCTTTGGTAACCATAAGTTTGTTTTCTGTGTCTGTGAGTATATTTGTTTTGTAAATAAGTTCATTTGTACAATATAATTTTCTTAGATTCCACACATAAGTGATATCATACTGTATTTGTCTTTCTCTGTCTGACTTACTTTACTTTGTATGATAATCTCTAGGTTCATCCGTGTTGCTGCAAATGACGTCATTTTACATCTCTTTTAATAAACATGAGACCTTGGGAAACATGCCGTAGTATACATTTGCTTATTGAAAACCTCGTCAGAGGGATGGGTATTCATATATTGTGCAGAGTCACATAAAATGCTATGTTTTCAAAATCCACTTTAGGAAAGAATTGGCATACATTCCATATTCAAGGTGTTAATCAGATGAGGATAGATATTTATTATAAAGAATACCTATTTCTCTGTAAGCCAAGTCAGTGCTCTAATTGGTGGTAAAATCGGCATTCCGTTTAAAAGTCAGGAACCAAAAGGATTCCTACTATCAATAAGCTTTCATATCATCCTAGAAATACTAGTCAATGAATAATGCCATTTAATGTTTACATATGAGTCTCATGATGTCAAACTCTCTCAACTGTTTCTCAGAACATGTCTATTTCACCACTCTTTTTAAGGATGTCTTCACTGGATACTGAATTCTGGTTTGAGATTACTTTTGTTTCACCCTTTAAAGATATGATTTCCTTGTTACCTGAGTTTCATAGCTTTGACTAAACAACCAGCTATTGTTCCTCCTCTTGAAGGTGATCTGTCTCTTTTCTCTAGCTGCTGTTAAGGGTTTGTCCTTGGTCTTTGGTCTTCTGAGGAATGGCTTCCTTTGTTTTGATCTTGTTTGGACTTTGTACCTCTCCCTGAGTCTGTGCTTTATGTTTCCCTGAACTCCTCGGCCATTATCTCTTCCCATATTCCCAGGCTCACCTCTTTGGGTCCTCTCCATCTAATCCAGCAAAAAGGAGAAGGCTTAGCAGTCCCTGTAATCAGTGAGTCATACCCAGGCGGGAGCTGCACCACCAGAAGCGAGGGCTCAGGACCTGGGGAGCTTGCGTGGTCGTCAGGACAGGCGAGAAGCCAGTGCTGGCTGGGCCACAGGAATGACTTGGAGGCAGGGTACATGCACCTAAGGATTAAGATTTCTCCGTTAGACTGGAAGCTAGGCACACTGATATCATCCACAGGGAGATCGACCCCCTGGAATCAAGTACACTAGAAGTCACAAATCCCCAGAACCACGGGACCTATGAAGCAGGGGATCAGCAGAGGGCCCGGATGGAACACCAGCAGAACCAGGTCCCTGGAGGGAACGCCCTCCTCTACCTCTGCCCAGGGCGCATGCTCTGTGCCTTCTGTGCAGGCAGAACCAAGAAGCACCCAGCTCAGCTTGCCTGCCTGTGGGAAAGTGCGTACCTACAGAAGGAAGGCAGACAGACACACAGTTGCCGAAACATGAAAAGCTCGTGGAAAACACTTTCAGTTAGTACAGAGTATTCACATATGCTGATCACTTGAAAATTGCAAGACTCCATATTTCTGCATAAGTAGGTCATGTAACGTGTCAGGTGCTGATCGTGAGCTGCTAGGCACTTTATATTTATGAACGCACATCTCTGCGCCTTTGCTTTTGCTCTTTTGTGTCTGAATCCACTCCTTGTAGTGGCTGAGAGTCCTTTCTGCATCCCCTCTAAGTCTTACCTCTGGGGAACCTGAGGCACGATTACATCGCATAACTTGTGAGGCCAGGGGTGGAGCTGAGGGTTAAAGGTACAATTTATCCTCACGGCACACTCCGGGAGACTTCATCATTCCCAGCACTGCTGCCTTTAACCACAGGGGAAGAAAGAAGGCTTTTAGTAATTAAAGTGTCAGGGATGTTTGGTGTCCCATCACCACTCTCCAGGTGCAGACCTGCCTCGTACGGGTCCCGCCTGGGCCCAGGCAGCCCTGCGTTTGAACATGGACCCACGCTGTTTAAGGCAGCCCACAGAACACCCTCCAGCCTTAGCCGCACCATCCATTTTTATCAAGAGGAATATTTTCCTTAAGCAAGTTTGAGATGCCCACTAAGTGGGAAAATATGAAGCCCTTTGAATGCTACCTCTTACCTGTGCCTGAGACAGCTCCCTCATTACTGGGGTTGCCAGTATTCTCAAGCTACCTTCGGAAAAGAAAACACTGAAATGTCATTCTTGAGTGCTCTCTCTTGGCAAACACTCATCAGGCCCAGTGATGAGCTGTTTATTCTCTGCTCATTTCCTTACTAATGCACAGTCATGTCGATGAGACAAGTCATTAGCCGGTTCAAGGCCGGATCTAAGGCGGCGATCATCTGCATGTGTTTTCAAGGATAGTCATCCTATCCCGAGGCTCACGGTCCCTTCAGAAGAGCATCTGGTTATTATTAGGGCAGGTTTTTAAAGTCCTCTCAAGGATTAGGATCTGAGGCTTTGCATCTATCATTCCTTTCCCTGAGACTACTTCTTTCATTTCTGGACCTTGATTATTTCCCTCCAAACTGTAATTGACTGTGTAATTGTCCATACACCCCATTCCCACGTCCGCCACCCTGACAGCATCCAGTGAGAACTTGCCTCCTGAGTTCCAGGATGGTGGAAGTCAGCCTTGAGCCTGTTGGCAGCATTGTCCCCCGAGTCCTGATGAAGGTCTCAGATAGGCAGCTCTGGTCTTGTGACAGTCCCTGCAGATCCATGTGCTGTCCACTCCCTCCTGTTAGCTGTGAACACTCACCTGCCTTTCTCTGGCCAGAGCTCTTTGGAAGGAGTAGCTCAAAGCCTATCCCAAGAGTTCTGGGGGGTAGGGGGAGCAGATAACTAGTGGTACCCAATGCCTCTAGTGGGGGTGGATAACTAGGGGCACCCAAAACAAAACAGTGACTCTTTTGTTTCCTAGTGATGGTAACCAGATGGGCATGCTCTGACCCCCAGGCAATGTGTAATTTAGTGTGGGAGACATGGTAAGGAACCACACACAGGAAGATTCAATTGCAAATTGCTATCAACGGCTGTGAGGTAGAAGAACAGTGTCTGAGGGAGAACAGCAGTGGGCATTTAAGTTGGGTCTCGTAGGGTCAAGGGAGGGGGACTTGCGACAGAAGCGGCATTTACGCTTGAGTCAGGAGGCAGTGAAAGTTAGCTTGGCCAGTTTCTTAAAAAGCAAAATACAGGTTGACCATACAGTACCCAGTATTTCCACTCTTAGGTGAGTATTCAAGAGAAATGAAAAAGTATGCCCACCCAGAAACTTGTACACAGATGTTCATTGTAGCACTAGTCATAATAGTCAAAAGGAGGAAACTACAAAAGGCATCAAAAGGGAAGGGCTTTGTGGAAGTTGGCTCTACGATAAAATCCCAGATTCCAGTGTTATCCGTACCTTTTACCAACACCCAAACGCGTTCCTCTGATTAGCTCGCATAAAAGGAGCTTCCTGTATTTGTAGCAAGTTAGGTAATTTGGACAAGAGATGGATAAAGATCTCAACTGGGGATTTAGAGTATGCCAAATGAATCGATGCACTCAGTCCATTTTCTAGTGTAAAATATGTGCATTTTAAAATATTGATAGGGACTTCCCTGGCGGTCCAGCGGTTAAGACTTCGCCTTCTAACGCAGGAGGTGTGGGTTCGATCCTAAGCTAAGATCCCACATGCCTTGGGACCAAAAAACCAAATCACAAAACAGAAGCAATAGTGTAACAATTTCAATAAAGACTTTAACAATGTTACACATCAAAAAAATCTTTAAAAATAAAATATTGATAGCATTCGCCTGCATAGCAGTAAGTGATGTTGGTGAGAAGGACCAACAGAAGAGACAAAGTAAAAGAGAAGGAGTTCAAATCACTTCATGGTTTATAGTCTATTTCTGGTGATAGTTTGTCAAGATAAGCCAAAGCTTGGCTTTGAGGAAAATGTATAGCTTTAGGAGAATCTGGGTCCTAACACAAGAAGGTGTCCAATGAAAACAGGTCAAAGGGAAGTGATTGGAACGTCATAAAAGTTGAAAGTCCACCTTCACACGCTGCCAAGAGACCAAGGACGATCGGGGCAGAGAAGTGGACATAAGGTCTAGTTACCTGAGGTTGGACAGGATCAGTTCTGGGGACCAAGGACAGACTGGAGAAGGTGAAGGTGAAGGGCTTGGCACCATGAGTGGAGAAGATTCCCGAGAAGTTTTACTGATCAGGAGAGCAAAGACAGGGTGGTCTCTCCAGGGCAAAAAGGATCCAGGAGGGAGTCTCTCGTCTTTGTTGGAGTTTTCTGTGGACTGAACAATTCAAAGTGGTTAGAAAGAGAAGGACATGCTTCAGAACTCCAGATGGTAGAGTTCTGTGAAGTAATTTTATCTTGATCCTAAAGGGAACGAGGAACCCTGGTTGGTGGACAGAGTTGAAATTTCTCTTTCAAAACTTGAGACCCCAGAGAGAAGGGGAAGGACGGAACAGGCTGAGAGTCCGGCCGGGTGGAGGGCAAGCACAGAGGAAAGAATTCATGAAGTGTTTTGGCATTTACCCCGAAAGTGCATTTAACCCTGCGAATCCAGCACAGCCAAGTAGCTAAAGGTCTCGCAGACCTCCGTCCTCCCTAGCTCTCCACATCGTGCTCATCAAAACAGACGTCTTTTTACAGCCGAGGAAGCAGCCACGTGCGTATATGCTTTAAGCCCCCGACAAATACTTCTGACCCCAAATCTCACTCACTGCACTGAACCCGGCTCATTCCTGCCCTGTCTCTCTGCACAGAACTCCATGGTGATGTTGCCACATGTCCATGAATCCCCCTTGTAAAAACGCAAATGCCCTGGGGAACGCGACTTCCGCTCTTAACCTCTTTAACCAGAGCGCTTCCTGCTCATTTTTAGCTGAGAACCGCTCATCAGCGGGAATCACATGTCGATGCAAGGAAAGAAGAGGCGGGTTAATGACAGTGAAGGCTTTTGAATAGGAGGCACGGCAGCAGAGGAAGGAGGTCTGAGTGGGGACTTCGTGGGACCTTGGAGAGGTTGGCGGCTGACCGTGGGCATTCATGGCCTCCCCGAGTGCCAGCTCCTTTTATTTAGTTATCGGGTGCCGGAAGCGAGCCTGCCGCCACCGTGGGCAGCACAAAGGCAGCAAGATCAGGTTGTAAAATGAGGTGCCCTGTGCTCTCCAGGAGAGTGCAGGGAAGCACATCACCCTCATCTTTTTTTTTAACCCTTTTGTGGGGATCCTTCTCCATGGCAGCGTGTCCTTCTCTGTCCACCGCTACAGTAGAAGCATTCAGCTGGCTCTTCTCAGCGGTGGGCGAAGGTTGGGCTGGGGCATCCTGCCCTAAGCCACCTCCTAGGGCACGCTCCAAGCTCCAGGATGGCACAGATGCTCATGTCTGGGGTCTGAAGATGAGGATGACGCCATGCTGGACCACTTTTCCTGGGGCAGTAGAGATGGGGCTGGTTCTGCAGCCCTACTTCATAAAAGACTCTGTCTCCAGGCTGATGTCTTCGGTGGGAATGCAACCCAGAGGGCGGACAGTTCAGTGTCCTGAGATTTCCTCCGTGCTGAGTGCTCGGGCTTTTTTGGATAAAATATTAAAATGGTAGATGTCTGTGTGATGTTCTTTGCTGTGTCTCACCCGCTCTCCTCACCTTGAGGTTCGGAGTGGGTGCGCGCACAGAAATAAATTGACATATACCTTTTAGGATTGGAATGGCTAGCCTTCCGAATCATAATCCAAATTGGATGGTGGCTTGCAGAAACTTTAGAAAACAAACATCATTCTGCACCATTTTCTCCACTTACCAGACTCAGAGTTTTCCCAGGAGAATGCCAATATTATACCCCCAATGTATACACTTACCCACAACAGCACTCGTAAACTGTTTGAACTCACCACTGGACAGTCGTTTCCAAACTAACATTGTTACACACTATTTTAAGAAAGTTCCAAAATAAACTTAGAAGTATCAGATTAATTCTCAAATAAGCCGTGGTGACAGCTGACTCAAATATGCCATCCTTAAAAAAAATGTCTGTTGGGAAATACTCAAAAGAAACCTTTCTGCATTAAGAAAGAAAGGGCAGTCAGGGGAGAAGACAGTATCCATCCTTAGGGGCTATATGGAGCTCAGAGTTAAACATAGGGTTTATTTCTCCCTTAAGTGTATGACTTTTTCCCCTAAAGTTGCCCTGTTTTAGTTCACTACAAATCCATGATAACATAAAGTTACTAAATGATATCTATTAATGTCCACCCAACCATAGTGGTATGAATTTTGAGATTTATACTGGTGTATTTTTCAGTGTTGAATGTTTTCCCTACCCACTGAGCGAGAGTAACCCTCTCTCCTTCTAAACCTTTTATTTTGTTGAAATAAGTCACAGCTACTACAAGCAAGAGGCATCAAAACCATCTCTCTTTAACCTCTTTTCAGAAATCTACACACTTTGCCTCGTTTAACTGTGTTTAAAAGGTGATCTTAAACCCTGGAAATGAAAAGAAGTGTCTGCGTGTGGCACTCTTGGGGGCTCTGAGGATGATTTATACAACAAATCGGAACCCTTCTCCTGTTGCCAACTTAAGTCACACGCCCCAGATGATCCTTCCCTGCTGTTCATGTAAATACCTGCTGTGCTAATCTGGGCCTACAGACTTTTGCGCAAGAGCATGTTGAGCTCAGACAGAGAAGATGCCTTCTGCAGAGGAAATTGGAAGGAAAAGGAGAAAATAGAAATGATCGTAGGAACAGGAATAACTATTATACATACATCTACACACCGAGATCGATCGATCGATCGATCTGTCATCTACCTATGTTTCCATCATCTACCTATCTTTCTATCTTTCCTTTGGTACATTTCAATCAAAATAGTTTAGAGAAAATTGAATGTGGGTATCTACCTATGCAACCTAATTGTTTTGAATTAAAGAAAAAAATTACTATGGCTACATACCATTCCTCTGACAGAATTTAAATTCTCCATTCATCCTCATTTAGTAAGTAGTATTTTTACACAGACTGTCCACATATAGCATTGAAAAGTGCCATCGTATCCTCATAGAATGTTCTGTGTGTGAGAGAGAGACAGAGACAGGCAGACCTGTGCAGAAGAGATGTGACAGTTTGAATATAAGTATGTTAGACATTCAAGTCCCCCCCTCCCTTATGGTATCAGATTCACTGGGGAGAAAAATAAGAGGTGGCTCTAAAGGAAGGAATTACTCTTTCAATTTCAAATGGTTGCAGAAACATATTTCCATCCCATTTCTTCTATGGAACCAACCCAACACAACCAAGAGATAAGAAACAAAAAAAAAAATGTTATCTTTGATGAAACTAGCATCTTCTGGATCATAGTACATGCAGAAAGATGACCAAATGCATGAGAATTGGATGAAGGTGATGGGGACACCAAGACAAGCCGTCTTTTTCTGCGTGACTCGGGCAGAAACGGCAGAACTCAAGAGTTACCCAAAGTGGGCAACGCACATTAAAAGGAAAAGCAATGACCCCTTGCTTAGAAGAGTAGGGTCAAGGTGTGCGGGCTTGTTTTGGAAGCCTCCCTACGTCATGCTTCCATCCTGGCGTAGGATGGGGGTGGAGAAAGAATTAGTAAGAAAAAAGCCAACAGGCCACCTTTGCTCGAAGCAGACCACGGGTTTGGCAAAGTGGAGAAGTCACGAGGTCACCTAGCCGAGCAACTACTCACCCTTACCTGGTGAAGATAGTAAGGTCAAGGTGAGATAAGCACTGTGACACGTTCTGCGCAATGCACAGCCTCAGGCTGAGCCCAGACAGCTTGCTGTCAGCACTCACCCACTGGCCCGGTGCAGTTAGGAAAACCCCTGGAGCCACAGCCGGAAACTCAAGCGGCCCATCACCCTACGTAGCTCACCCTTCTGCCATTCCCTCAGATTTTGCTCAATCTAGTTCCTGGTCCTCATAGATGTCTCCTTCAAACATGAGAAATAATACGATTTTAAAAGCTGGTAGCTGGCCAGAGGCCTTTGAAGAGATGCTGCAAGGAAAAAACAAAGAACAGGACATGATGGATAAAGGCACGTACCACAGCCAACAAAGCCCATGAACAGAGAGATGTCCGAGAAGTCAAAGCAATTAAGGCAAATAGTGTTCCTCTGAAATGAGAATTTAAAGAAGAGACACAAGGGTTGAAGGAGGAGCTGATAATACATTAGATGGGAGTGAGAAGTAGGCGGGCAGCCTCGGAAAGAAACGAGAATGGAAAGTGAGTAGGAGAGGCAGAGAGAAGAGATGGACCACCTTTAAACCGGTGCCCGGCCAACATTAACAATGAGCGAACAGGAGCAAAATAGTCAAAGGTGCATTCACGGTGGACGTTCTGAAATACAGGGAAATTTGAACCTGGAGACAGAAATAGCCCAGTGAAACCGAAGGCACTGTTTACATAGATTAATTCACAAAGAAATAGTCTAGCAAATTACTGCGATTTTAAGTTATGGAAAAAATTCTACAGATATTCAGAAAAAAAAAAAAAAATCTGGGAAGCTAAGATTTCTCCATGTCAGACAGGAAGTGCTTGAAGAACGTGGAACAGTATATAAAAAGACCTGAAGGAAAGACTGTATGTCCCAGAATGCAACCAAAACTGTCCATACCTTTTAAAAGATACAAGTAGATATGTCCAAACAGACACCACTGCAGGGAATATAGGTTCATGAAGAAAACAAACAGAAAGAGGTTGAATTCTTACCAACCAAGAGAAGCCGTGTCTGAGAGATTCGTTGTAAAGTTAAAAGATGTGTTTAAGTGTAAAACTAAGGTGAAACCTGTGGAAATCAGGGTCACAGAGAAGAAAATAAATGCTATCAACCATGACAATGTAGAGATGATGACGTAACTAATAAAAACATCATCCGAGGAAATGCAGTGGAACGTGGAAGTGCGAGGAAGAGCATGCTGATTTTTCTCATGTTTGATTCCAGGCGTTCAATAGACACCGTTTTTAAATTCATAACAAGTAAAAGAGCGACAAATACATTTAAGTGGGGGCAGGTAACCACCAGAAGAACTAAAAGTAGTCTCACATTCTTTCATTTTAAGGAAAACCCAGTAATTCAAACTGATATTCCATGCTTGTTCGTCTCATAAAATAACTGCATAAACGGCTGATGACAACAGTCAACCTAATTTTTTGCAGACTGTGTGTATTACTTCAAAATAAGAATAATTTTTATCCATTCTTGACCAAATATATATCTTGTAGAACGTTTCGGTAGACCGTATTTCAGTACACTAAAAATCACCAACGTTACTTAGGCAACTCCTGTACGAAGGGTGGACATTCAGGAATTCTCAGTAACAGCTCAGAAAAGGTCCCTGAGTCAGGAACTTACCTTCTTCTTGGTCCGAGGCACGAACAGGGAGCATTAAGCAGCTCCGTAGGATATAAGCCAGAGTCCCATAAGGAAGAGGCAGGGTGTGATGGCGAGGTGTGTGCAAACCCCAAAGGAAGTGCAGGGCCTTCTGCAGAACAGGGTGGGGTCAGAGGGATGAACTTGGGTGGGCGTGGAAGGCTCCTTGAAGAAGCAGGATCTGAGCGGGGTCTCCGGAGACACGGGGCATGGAGAGGCAGTGAGGACGGGTCACGTGCTGCCGGAGCCGGGGTGAAGGGCAACACGCAGGTGGGAAGGGACAGGACCGTGTCAGAGCCCGTAAGGGCGGTCGTCTGTGAGAACAGGGCACTGAGGAAGCGTGAGAATGGACGAGCTGGCTGCGGCCAGTCGTCATGGCACAGAGCTCAACTCTTACGTGGCAGGTGAGGAAGAACCTGGGAATGTGTTTTCAGCGGCTGGTGGATAAGTTCCAGTTATTAGGAAGATTGACCTGCTTGTAGGATTCTGGTCACCCAATAATTTTGGCACCATTCTCCATCTGACCACTTGAACCTCATTTTAAAGTTCTGGTCAAGTGACATAATTGCCCTTGGACAGACCCGGGGGTGTCTGGGGCAGGATGCCCAGTGTCATTTGTGAGAGTGGGAATAGGGCACT
Organism: Aethalodelphis obliquidens; assembly: GCF_003676395.1. Taxonomy (NCBI): domain Eukaryota; kingdom Metazoa; phylum Chordata; class Mammalia; order Artiodactyla; family Delphinidae; genus Aethalodelphis; species Aethalodelphis obliquidens. Next base: position 4,512,098 of record NW_020838035.1, on the reverse strand, counting down.
TCCAAGCATTAGCTCAGTGCAGCCCGCTGAGGATGCAGGGGCACAGGCTGCTGAGCACGAAAGCCAAAAATGGGAGAGGATTTTTTAAAAATTAATAGACTTTTTTGGAGAGTTTTAGGTTTATAGAAGACTTGAGTGAAAGTCCAGAAAGTTCCCATAGATGTCCCCCTCCCAGTTTTCCCTGTCATTAACATCTGGCTTTAGTGTGGTGTGTTTGTTACAATTGGTGAGCCAATATCATTACCTTATAATTCACTAAAGCCCCCAGTTTACATCAGGGCTCACTCTTGGTGTGGTATGTTCTGTGGGTTTGGGCAAACGTACAGTGGCATGTGTCCATCATTACAGTATCGACAGAATAGCTTCACTGCCATAAAAGTCCTCTGTGCTCTGCCTACTCACTCCTCCTCCCCATTTAACCCCTGGCAATCACTGATTTTTGTTTTACTCTTTCCATAGTTTTGGCTTTTCTAGAAGGTCATCTAGTTGAATCATACTGTGTGGTGCCTTTCCACACCGGCTTCTTTCACTCAGCCATATGCATTTTAAGGTTCTAAGGATTTTTAAAACAAAATAAATATTAGGTTTAAACCGAGAACAATTCAGGAATCCTATGTCTTCCCTAACTTTAAAATGGACTCACTTGATTCTTCTAACATTTAACATTAAAGCACTAGTTCTTTAACCGGTATGCACGACTGTGGTTATACTTGACATTTCATGCCAGCCTCGTTTCACACATGCATTATTTGCATTTTATGCATTCATTCCACACTTAACGTATTCATAAAGCCCTTGCTTGAAAGGAGCTTACAATTATTTTTATTACAAATGTCATTACAAACAGGAGCTTACAACTGTTTTTATTACAAATGTCATTACAAACAGTTGCTCATATACGTGTAAGTTTTTATCGAAAGAAGTGAAGAAATTTGCACGCCGGTGAACTCTGAACAGAATCCAAAAACTAGGATGTCTTGGGAGCCTTTGTGCGTTTTATGGGCGTTCGTGTTTAAAGAGTTTTTTGTTCTCAGTATATTTAATCATAACATTTCTCAGAGTGGTTTTTCAACTGTGAGTTCACCTTGTCCTAAGGAAGTTCACCTCCCTTATTTCAGACTTTCAAAGTAACATGCCAAGCACGAAATTGCTGTTGTCTCTCAGTTGGACATACTTGCCCCCATAACCATAACCTACTTGAATCCATCAAGAGAGCACCATATTTTGACATCTAGTAGCTTCCTAATCAGAGAAAGGATAAATTTACTCCCTAACAAAAGTAAAACCCTGTCTCTGGTAATAGAGAATTAGCCCTGCTGATGTAAAAAATGAACATCCCAGCTGGACATTACATGTTTTCATGAGCAGCAGAGTGCCAACCCATCGGACAGGAGCTGTTTCATTTTGTGTTTCACAGCCTGGGTCCAGAAATGTGCTTTTGAAGATTAAAAAAAGGGGGTGAGGACATGGCCAGTGCTGTAATTTTTACAATTCCGCATGTATGTATGTCTGTGTATATTTGCATAAATTGAAACTATCTATGAGAAGTACCCCCATGACCCTACAACAGTAATTAGACCCCAAATCTCTAAGAGATGTATGTCTTCACATTATGGGCTAGAAGTGACTCTCTCTCTCTTTTCTGTACATTACATCCCCATGACTTATTTATTGTATAACTAAGAGTTAGTACAAAAGGTACCAAAGGTGGCGATGACGTTCTCTGTCTCTCTCTTTTTCCTGTGCATTACGTGCCTATGACTTACTTATTTTAAAGCTAGAAGTTTGTACAGAAGGTAGCAAAGGTAGAAATGACATTCTCTTCTCTTTTGGATACCTCTCCTCTAAACAGTTGCATGACTCTGACCTCTTTGGGTTACCATGGAGAAAAAACCTCCAAATAGAACTTTGAATTTTTTGTGCAGAAAATGAATGGGACGTTGACACCGACCGCACTAGTAAGTGAGTGTCCACCACCCGCATCACCCTGTGCTCAGTGAGAGGCATTGACAGATTCAGCTCCCCACCCTCGTAGGGTGTACCTGGGGGGCACCCTCTAGCCTGGGAGGATCCCACTACTTATATCGTGTCTTTTCTATTCATCATTGTTCAGGTGTCTCCTTGCCTCAAAACAAACTATGGAACCACCACTAGAAGTATGTTGATACAGACTGAACTTTGTACTCTCCCTGCACAGTCTGTACATTGAAGGCTTAACCCCCAGAACCTCAGAATATGACTGTGTTTGGAGATGGGGTCTTTAAAGAAGGGATGAAACTAAAATGAGGTCTGGTGTCCTTATAAGAAGAGGAGATTAGGGCACAGACACACACAGAGGGACGACCCTGTGAGGAGACACAGGGAGAAGACAGCCGTCTACACGCCAAGGTTAGAAGCCTCAGGAGAAACCAGCCCTGCTGATACCTTGGTCTCAGACTTCCAGCCTCCGGGACTGGAGACAGTAAATATCTATTATTTAACCCCCCAAGTCTGTGCTGCTTTGTTACAGCAGCCAGAGCAAACTAATACAATGCTTGTGGGTCTTCCCAGCCTGGCAGGTGTGCGAATTTCAAGTGTCCCTTCTTTCTCATTTCCTTTTGTGGCCGACAGCAGCTGCATGACTATGACTGTAGAGCTAAGACCAGTAACCACCCTGTTGCTGTCTTCCTCTGGTGAAGCTTATTTCTCTAGTTCCACTCTCCCTGTCCGCCTGGCCTGACCCAGCTCTCTCCCCTTCCTTCTTTGCAAAGATCAGCTGCTCCAGCCTCCTCTGTCCTGATGTGGCTGTCTTACCCCTTAGAAAAGTTGAGACCTCATTCCAGCCTGTAGGACTCACATGTCTGTAGGATCTTGTGATTAGTCAGAATAATTTGACGAAAGGGCAAGAAAGCCAGATCTTTCTGTTACAGTTACGTGGGGTACCTTGCCAGTCATTTGAATCTTCTTGTCTCTGTTGAGGTGTCTTTGCTCAGTAATTCATGTTTATGGATTTCACCTTGGATAAAAAGGGAGCTATATATTTTCCTCCTTCGGAAGATACTCATTCTCTCACTTTGCAAATGAAGTGTGAAAAAGTTCTCTTAGCATAGGTTCAAAGAAATCAGTGAAAATATTAGATGACACCTACATGCATGGGTTCTTCAGCAAAGGTTTACTTATTCACTTGATGGCAGGCAGCCTTTGAAAGGACGTCTGAAACGGGCTTTGTAAGATATTGGCCCCTGGCCACTGCTGCATCCCAGGGAAGCAAGCTCAGGTGGGGGACCTGCTGGGAACTGGGGAGAGGGCAGCAGCGCTGGCGTGGGAGGATGAGCTGAAGCCAGTCTGCTGGGAATGGTTCTGGCATGAGAAGCTGGGCATCCTAACACAGCATGTCACACTCACGCATAGTTGGGCAATGTGGATATCTGAGGGAAGGCACTAGGGGTTTCCAGAAAACCAGGAGAAACATGAAATCAATCTCCAGCTGGTGAGCATTGGCAGGGTAATCAGGTTTCTTGCAGAAAGGCTGGAAAGATTTAGGTATCTGCATCCCAGTTGTGTAGATAGAGTTACGGGTCAGAGCTCAATCCTGGAGGAGAATCTCTCCAAGTCAGATAGATTAGAGTTTCCCAAGCTCGGCATGACTGATATCTGGACCAGATTATCCTTTGTTGTGGGAGACCATCTGTGCACTGTAGGGCACTGAGCAGCCTCCCTGGCCTCCACCCACTAGATGCCAGGTGCACCCACCCCTAATTGTGGCGACCAAAGATGTCTCTAGACATTGCCAAATGTCCCCTGGGCTGGGAGGTGGGGTGCACATCACTTGTGTTAGAAAAACACTGGCGGAGACTGAAGGAGTGGGTGCCATGCAGAATCTTAGTACAGTGGACAAGTCCAAGGAAGGTGAACTGAGTTTGTGCTGTGCCCAATTTCCAAAATGTAATTATGGGGCTGGATATCTGACACATTGTGTAAGAAGGGTTTGGAACCAAGATTCGGGGGAAGAAATGAATGATCAGGACCTCAGGAGAGTAAGCAAGGTTGTTGTGAGTCTGTGGGCCTCAGATGATGAGTCTGTTTTCCAACAGGACTTACCACGTTTTCTGTAAACAGGGGACACTATACCTGCTGGGTTTTTCCCCCTTTATATGCTGCCGTGATGGATATAGGGACTTCGACGGCCTGGGCAGGCTGGTGGTGCTGTTGGAAGGTCTAGGTGGACAAAACAAATACACATTTATAGTTCTGAGAGCTTACATAATACAGACCTCCCAATCCAATATAAGAATAGACTGTCTCTGTTGTCTACGACCCTGAGGATTTATGTGGGAGGCTGACACACTAATTTAGAACCTCAACAGAAATCACCATTCAGAGAGGGGTTTCTGATCTCCCTTCCCTTTCACATTTAAGTAGATGGCATGGCCCCCATCATGAGGACTGACACCTGATGATGTAAAACAATTAAGTGAAAGCATCTGTTTGCTTACCTGAGAAATCTGAAGTTTTTATAGCGAAAAGTGCTAAATCAGTTTTCAAAGTTGACATAGTGTATTTATCACTTTACACCTGATGGTCTTCCTGTGATGCATTGACTTAAGTGCTGTGCACTGGAGCATTAGCACAGATTAGATTACCTTTTTAAATAAAGGGAAGGCTGAAATGACAAGCTTGTCTCTCCTGGGGTTCAAAGATGCAGGTTTCTCTTGAAATAGGGCATTTGAAACTTGGGAGACCTCTGAAAGCTCAAGGTTCATCCCGACTGCAAGATACCCCATTTGCCAAGCAGTTAAGGATCAGAAAAGTCAGGACCAGACGGATGAAGTGAAGTGTCCAAGGCTTCCCAGCGGGGAGTTTTCATTAACGTCCGCACGATGGTAACCCTTTGCCACCTTCCACGGTTGCTTTTTGTGCATCTGAATTTTATGACGTCACGCTCAGCATTTTGGAGTATCTTTACAGTCACGGAAGATTGCGTGAAAAATGTAGAGAGAAGCCTTGCTTAGAGACGACTTCATGTAGAAGTGGAATTTTGGAAAATGAAAGTTCCAGTGAGTGGCATAAATTTATAGAGCAGACTGAGAGAAGGCTAGCACCTAGCAGGGTGCACACACCAGAGAGCAAGTGAGCCCTGAATACACCCCAGAGAAGAGGAGGAGCTCTCGCGGGCTGACCATGGCTGCCAAGACAAAAACACAGAAAGAAAAACAACCATAACAGTCAGCTGGGTACTGGGGAAGATTGCCCTCCTCCCCCAAGGAGGCAATGAAGAAATCATGCCAGTGGTTACCACCCTAGGATACAAACCAGAATCACACAGCCATGAAAGGGAGCCCTCCATAACTGAGCAGATTTACTCCTGTTCCATTCAGTCACCTCTGAAGGCAGTGCTCAGACGCAGGTGTGACCCTGGTAGTAAAGAACTATCATGCAGTCACGTGAGTCACAGTAGAACAGAATATTGTCATTGTGTAACAACACACACGCAGCCAGAGCAGGCTAGGTTACGTCACAGTACTAAGCCACAATGTAAGATTGTTTAGAAACAGTTGAAAACCAATCAACATAATTTACAATATTGTCAGACTACATACACACACAATGACCATCTCAATAAATGTGGAAAGTGATTTTAAAAAAAATCCAACGTCCAGTGTGGATGAAAACCCTGCAGCTGACTAGGAGTAGAAAGGAACTACCTCAATCTAATAAAGGATGTGCACTGAAAACCTAAAGCTGACATCATTGTTAATGGTGAAACTGAACAAGTTCAGGAACAAAATGAATATGTCTACTCTCACCACTTCCGTTCAACATTGTACTAAAGATTTGAACCAGTGCCATAAGAAAAGAAGACAAAAGGCACCCAGATTAGGAAGAAGTGAAACCATCTTTAAGCATAGACACATGATCAAAACTCCAGGGCAATATACAGAATAGCTACTAGAACTATTTGTTGAGTTTAGCAGAGTTCATTATCCAAAAAAGTTAACTGCTATCTCTATGTATTAGCAATGAACAATCAAAAATGTGTATAAAAATCAATACCATTTACAGTAGCATCAAAAATATGACATATTCGGGGCTTCCCTGGTGGCACAGTGGTTGAGTCCACCTGCCGATGTAGGGGACACGGGTTCATGCCCCGGTCTGGGAATATCCCACATGCCGCGGAGCGGCTAGGCCCGTGAGCCATGGCCGCTGAGCCTGCACGTCCGGAGCCTGTGCTCCGCAACCGGAGAGGCCACAACACTGAGAGGCCCACGTACCACAAAAAAAAAAAAAAAAAAAAAAGACATATTCAAAATAAACAAATGGGACCTAATCAAACTTAGAAGCTCTTTCACAGCAAAGGAAACTATAAACAAACAAACAAACAAAAAACATGAAAAGACAGCCTATGGAATGGGAGAAAATATTTGCAAATGATACAGCAGACAAGGGCTTAATCTCCAAAATACACAAACAGCTCATACGACTCAACAACAACAACAAGAAAAAACAAGAACCCACTCGAAAAGTGGGCAGAAGACCTTAATAGACATGTCTCCAAACAAGACATACACATGGCCAGTAGGCACATGAAAAGATGCTCAACATCACTAATCATTAGAGAAATGCAAATCAAAACTACAATGAGGTACCACTGGTCAGAATGGCCATCATCAAAAAATCTACAAACAATTAATGCTGGAGAGGTTGTGGAGAAAAGGGAACACTCCTGCACTGTTGGTGGGAATATAAGTAGGTGCAGCCACTGTGGAAAACAGTATGGAGGTTCCTCAGAAAACTAAAAATAGAGCTACCATATGAACCAGCAATCCCATTCCTGGGAATATACCGAGACAAAACTCTAATTAGAAAAGATACATGCACCCCTGTGTTCACAGCAGCACTGTTCACAATAGCCAAAACATGGAAACAGCTTAAATGTCCACTGACAGAGGAATGGATAAAGAAGATGTGGTACATATACACAATGGAATACTATTCAACCATAAAAAAGAACAAAATATGCAGCAACATGGATGCAACTTGAGAAGATCATACTAAGTGAAGTAAGTCAGAAAGGGAAAGACAAACACCATGATATTACTTATATGTAGAATCTAAATTATGGCACAAATGAACCTATCTACAAAACAGAAACAGAGACATAGAGAACAAACTTGTGGTTGCCAAGGGCCCTGCCCTTGGGAGGGAGAGGGATGGAGTGGGAGTTTGGGGTTGGTAGATGCAAACTATTACATTTAGAATGGATAAAAGACAAGATCCTAATGTATAGCACAGGGAACTATATTCAATATCCACTGATAAATCATAATGGAAAAGAATATATAAAAAAGAACGTATATATGTGTATAACTGAGTCACTTTGCGGTGCAGCAGAGATTGGCACACTTTGTAAATCAACTAGTCTTCAATAAAAGATATATCACATATTCAGGGATAAATCTGAGAAAAAATGTGCAAAACCAGTAAACCAAAAACTAAAACAAAACACAAAAAACAACAAACAAACTAAAAAACATTCTTGAGAGAAATAAAAGAACGAAATCAATGGAGACCTGTGCATTGTTCATAGGTTGGAAGACTCAATATTGTTAACATGTCAGCCGTCCCCGAGTTGATCTATAGATTCAACACAATCCCATTCAGAATCCTAAAAGCCTTCTTTAAAATTATCCAGCTGATTCTGAACTCATGGTGAAATTCAAACCACTCAGAATAGCCAAACTGCTTTGAAAAAAGGAACAAAGTTGGAGGACCGACACTACCTGATTTCAAGATGTGTTATAAAGCTGCAGTAATCAAGAGAGTGTGATATCGGCATTAAGACAGTTAATCAATAGATTGGAATAGACCCACGTATGTGTGGATAACTGATTTTGGCAAAGATACAAAGACAGTTCAGTAACAAAACGGTAGTCTCTTCAACCAATGATACTGGAACAATTGGATATTCATATTAAAAAAATGAACTTTGATCCATGCCTACGAACAATACATACAAATAAGCATACATGCTGATATTAAGTCAAAGTGGATCAGAGACTTATATATACACTTAAAACCACAACACTTTGGGAAGGAAATAGAGAGTTAAATCTTTGAGATTTAAAAGCACATCTAATCTCTGCATCAGTTCTGGGTCAGCTTCAATTGATATTTTTTTTTCAGTCATGCATTATTTTTTCTTGCTTCTTCGCATGCCAGGAAATTTTCGATCGGATGCTAGACATTCTGTTTTTATGTGTTTAGATACTAGATATCTTTGCATTCCTGTAAATATTCTTGAGGTATACTGTTTTCCGTTAGGTTACTTGGAAACAGTTCGCCACTTTGGGGTCTTACTTTTATGATTTGACAGGAAGGTTCAGAGCAATGCTCAGTCTAGGGTTAATTATTCCCCATTACTAAGGCAAGACCTTTCTGAATACTCAGTGCCCCACGCGTCACAGTCTGGCTGGTGGAAACAGGCGCTCTTGCCAGCCCTGGGTGAGCACTGCACACTGATCCCTCTAATTATTTCAGGTGATTCTTTCCTTGGCCTCATGGAGTTTCCTCACCCTCGCGTGCTGGTCCTCAGGCAGGCCCTGGGAAGGTCTCTGGGACGCTCCCTCTCTGCACAGATTTCCCCTGTTTGGTACTCTCTTCCACTGACTCCAGTCACATTGGTCTCCCCGGAGTTTCAGTCGATCTCTTGCACTCTGAGAGGCTCTGCCTCAGTTCCCCATCTCTGCACTGCCTCCTGGAAACTCTCCAGAGTCTTCGGCAGTCACAGCATTCATCTTGTTTCCTGTCTCTCAGGGTTCTTCATTGTCAGATGTCCTGGTTCACCCTGAAAATCACCATTTCCAATATTTTGTTTGTTTTAATGGTTTTTTCAGGTGGGAGAGTTAATCCAGTCCCTGTTATTCCTTCTTGGCCAGAAGTGGAAGTCTTTCCATTACTCCTGTCTGATCCCCATGGTATACAATAGTATACCGTGAATATCTTCATTGCGAAGAGGAAGCACCAAAATAACAGACATCTCAGTCTCCTCAGAAGTATTAAGGAAAGCTCTGAAACAACCATGTCCTGTGTCACCTTTGCCCTCAGAACTCCTCTAGTTATGGATCAAACATTTGTAGATTTTGGACCATGCCCTTGCAAGTATGATTAACCACAGATGGATGACGTAACAGGGGAGATTTCTCCTTTATCGCAGCAGAAGGAAGGGAGAAGAATGCACTAAAGTTGATGAGATGATGTCTACAGTCCAGTTTGTTACCTGTGTGGCTGAAGTGTTTGGAATGATGAGGATAAACTGAGGATGCTGACATCATCTTCTGAGGATGCTGACAATGACAGGAGACACAATGATTTTGCAGGTGAATGATAAAGCCACCTGCAAAGAATGCTTCAGTCTTTAATTCTGTAATTAATTTTGCATAAAATCAGCAATATTATATTGTCTGGAAAATTAGGCAGTAGCCCATCCTTCACTTGCTTCTATGAGTTTTCAGCAAGTAGCAAAAAACGAGGCATTACAGGCATTTTGCGCATGTGATGCTCCAGCAAAGGTCTCCAAAATTATACCCAGCCATTGCTGGTTCCGCCCTCAAAGCCAATCTGCACATCTGCATCTATAGCTGTGATTTTGACAATATGAGTATAAAATTTGCTTTCCACAGTAATAAATCATGGAGACATGATTAAACAGATACCTGTGGGGTTGTGTATAATTTTAAGCAAATTTGCAACCCAAAACTGTTTACCTTAGACATTCTGAACATCAAGGGTTAAGCAGTGGTTCATGACAGGTTATGCAGAACACATCTTCCCTGGCCCTGTTAAGTAACTGGGATGGCAAGTTGATCAAACAGAAGGAGGCAGAGGGGGTTTAAAGGCATTTGTGTGGGGACTCTATTTGTTTTTGGTCTCCGAGGGTCTTTGATCTGGAGCACAAGCCCTTCCATCTACTTATTTCTAGGTTGCTAAGGAATTAGATCCCAATCCAGGTGGCCCATTGGGTTAACTTTTCTCCTTTATGAGTTTACACCGATAATAGCAAAATTAACATTCCCATACAGCTGCTGTTGAAATAAAAGGCAGTGCACCACCTTTATAACAGAAGGATGCTTATTTGAGCAGAATACCACCTGCAGCTAGAAAAGACGATAATATTGGCCTTTTTGATGCACCTGGAGAAAAAAAGTATTAAATTATTTCTCAGACTTCTCTGGATGTCGGAGTTGGTTTCTGTTTGAATGTGATGCTGAGCTGAGATACGAAATAAAGGCTGCACGTCTTCACTTAGATTAGCCTACGAGTTCATCAGCGTTCTCCATAAATGTGCCAGTCAGCTGACACACACTGAGTCTGCGTTCAATGAAAGCCTTGGGGTCTTTCTCTGCAGAACTGCAGTGCTTTGTCATCGTAAGCCCTTCGCTGTGCTCAGTGCCCCACCTTCCTCCCTTGGTCTCCCACGTGAGACGGTTTGATTGACCACGTCCCCCGTTACCACTGAGACCAAAAGGTGAAGAACATCTCCTGTGGTTTCAGCACCGCGGTGGCGATCGGCAAGGTGCATTTAAATGTGACAGCGTGACCATAACACACACACACACACACACACACACACACACACACACACACACACA
>NW_020838035.1:4381783-4501457 GCF_003676395.1 Aethalodelphis obliquidens | reverse complement strand
CACACACACACACACACACACACACACACACACACACACACACACACGGTACTACCTTTACGAGGGCTTAAGACAACACGTTCATCTCCCCACCAGTTTTCATATTAAACTGCTCTTTGCCATCAGGACACAGTTCCTCACCCAAAGTGATAGTAAGAAGATGCTCCACAAAGGTGAACTGCAGTTAGGGGCGTGTGCCTGTCCTCTGGGCCCGTCTGCTGTGGGACAGCTGGCCATCGCCTTCTCGGCTGGTGATGGCCATCCCCAGGTGGCAGCCAGTGGACCAAGGTGAGTGGGCCACCCAGTGCCTGCCATCCAGTCACGAGCTGGAACGCACGCACCTCTCTGGGTGTGTTAGCAACTGGACGTGGTGCTGTACCCCCAGCCTGGCCTGGCCAGGGGACAGCGGCCTGCAGCCGTTCTGCGCTGCGGCCTGATGGTTTCTGAGAAGCCACGTGGGCATCCCACATGCTGTGTCTGGTGAGTGGCCGGGGCAGGGGCTTCCTGGCTCCGCTTCTGACCACCAGCCTCCCTAGAGAGGCCACGAGAACCTGAGGGTGCTTGATGAGGCTCTGAGGCTCTATTGCTTCCACCACGGCCAGAATTTTAGTCTTTTCTACCTGCAAGTGGTATTCTGGTCAAATAAGCATCCTTTTTTTTATATACAAATAAGGCACTGCCTTTTATTTCAGTTGCAGTTTTCTGTTAGTTTTGCTGTTATTGGCGCAAACTCATAGCGAAAGGATGTGTTCTCTTGAAACTTAGCATTAAGCATCAGTTTTGTCCTTTTATAGTAAAGACAGTCTCAAGGTAGAAGAAAACCACATGCCTGTTGTGTTCCAGGGTTAATTGGCCACATCACCAGGGCAGAAATGAGCATGTATATGGTCTGGTCTGTAAAAGATACATTTTTGTTTTCTTCAGTCACCCGGCAGCGCTTGGGTTTTCTCCAGGGTGCTGAGATATCAAAAAAGCATGTGTTCAGTTTCTCGAATTACCTTTGATGTGTAATACCTGAAAGATGTTTAGCCTAGTACACCAAAAGTGCACTCGTCACGAGACACATTGGAGATTATGAGTATAAGCACAATTGCATATTCTTTTCCTTATTGATAATTATCTACGTTTAAACTGAAGACCACAAAGTAAAACGAATATTCCACATTTACTCCTGTTACTTTTCTTTCGGGGAAAAGGAAATGGGTGGGTTTGTACCCTGAGCGTACATCAGGCCTTGGTGTGTGTACAGGTGGGCGTGTATAAAATCGGTCCTATGTAGCATCCAATTTGGGGAAGAACTCTTAGGAAATCTCAGCCTCCCAGGCAAAGTAAAGACTTGCTTTTTCTGCAATTGCACAGCAGGTAAAATGAAATCTGTGTTCATTTCCTGCAGCCCTGATGGCAAAAGCTGTTTTAGCGGAGGGCAAACTCAACGTATGATAGCAACTGAGATTTAGAACTGAGGGCTTGCAATCTTCTCGGGTCCGTGGTCCCCTCCGCGAGGGGATGCAGGGGCCTGAGAAGGGAGGTTTGACAATAACTCTCAGGGGACCTGTGCCGTGGTTTGTGATGGTCTTAACAACCTTCAAACCAGGAACCTTTGCTTACTAATTATTCCTGGCCCTTCCTGAAGTAGCATGAGCAGAGCTCGTCAAACAGACCTCAAGTACTTGGTGTGCTCTGTTAGTTTAAACTCTTCTGGATCCTCAAAAATAATAATGCATCCAAAATAATATGAAATGGAAACGCCTGGTGTCCCAGTCTTTGACTGGGTGAAGTGGGCCTGATACAGAGGGTTTGGGGCAGGAGACCAAAGCCATGTGACTTATATCCAGAGGACATGTGAGGTCAGCGCTGAAGCTAGGTTGTCAGCTGGGGGTCTGGGCAGCACTCACAGCCAGAGGTTATGGTGGATGGTGGATGGGACCAGAGCACCACCACTACAGGGGGTGGACATTATTGGGTTCTGTTGGATATATCTGGAACATAGATACAATATCCTGGACTGCCCTGTGGTCGGAGTCCCGATGGCCAGGGTATGGCCAGTCCTTGATGCGTGATAATTGTTTCCAACATTTTCTCCAGTGTCCCTCTGCCCACACAGCCAATAGAAAGGATACTCAGCCCGTGGCCCCAGTGCCGACATCGCCACCATCCAGCACCCGACAGGATGCTCCTGGGGCAGAGGACAGATGCGCCGTCACGTCCTCATCCGCAGGCATGGAAACCTTGTACCAGGAGCCTTTGGGTTACCAAGCCAAGTGTGGGAATAGCACAGGGGCGAGGCTGCAGGACCGTCCTCTGTAGTGTTGTATTGACTGTGAATTCAGTAAATGTCTCACGGCGGAATCTAGTTCCTGTTGATCTGATTATTGAAACGGGGGGACGGAAGACGAGGAGGACTCACAAGTTGTGCTTCCCAGTGTATGTTTTGCAGCTGTATTGAAATGTAATTGACGTGTAACATTGTGTAAATTGCAGGCATACGATGTTACGGTCTAATGCCCCTGTATGTATTTTGTGAGATGCCTGATGTATGTATGTTGTGAGATGCCCGTGTATGTATGTTGTGAGATGCCCGATGTACGTATGTTGTGAGTTGCCCGATGTACGTGTGTTGTGAGTTGCCTGTGTATGTATGGTGTGAGATGCCCGTGTATGTATGTTGTGAGATGCCTGATGTATATATGTTGTGAGATGCCTGATGTATGTATGTTGTGAGATGCCTGTGTATGTATGTTGTGAGATGCCCGTGTATGTATGTTGTGAGATGCCCGTGTATGTATGTTGTGAGATGCCTGATGTGTGTATGTTGTGAGATGCCCGTGTATGTATGTTGTGAGATGCCCGTGTATGTTGTGAGATGCCTGATGTGTGTATGTTGTGAGATGCCCGTGTATGTATGTTGTGAGATGCCTGATGTATGTATGTTGTGAGATGCCCATGTCTGTATGTTGTGAGATGCCCATGTATGTGTGTTGTGAGATGCCCGTGTATGTATATTGTGAGATGCCCGATATATGTATGTTGTGAGATGCCCGATGTATGTATGTTGTGAGATGCCTGATGTATGTATGTTGTGAGATGCCTAATGTATGTATGTATGTTGTGAGATGCCTGTGTATGTATGGTGTGAGATGCCTGATGTATGTATGTTGTGAGATGCCTGATGTATGTATGTTTTGAGATGCCTGATGTATGTATGTTGTGAGATGCCCACCGCAGTACGGCTAGCCAACAGCTCTGTTGCCTCACATACTTGTCATCTCTTCCTGTGCTGAGAACACTGAAGACTGGCTTCCTCAGGAGCTTGGCAGTCCATGAGACAGCGTTGTGAACGACCATCCCCGTGCTGTACAGTACATCCCTGGAACATCTTCATCTCATAACTGGAAGTTTCTACCTGTTGACCAACATCACCACATGTCCCATAACCCCCAGCCCCTGGCACCCACCGCTCTATTCTGTCTCTATCACTTAGGATTTTCTTTTTCGATTCCACGTAGGAGTGAGATCATACAGTATTTGTCTTTCTCTGTCTCACTTATTTCACTTAGCATAATGCCCTCAAGATCTATCTATGGTGTTGCAAATGGCAAGATTTCATTTTTTTTCTTTCATAGCTGAATAATATTTGTGTGTGTGTGTGTGTGTGTGTGTGTGTGTGTGTGTGTGTATCGTACCTTTATCCCTTTATCCATAGATGGACCCTTAGGTTGTTTCCACATCTTGGCTATTGTGAATAAGGCTGTATTGAACACGAGTGCAGATATTTCTTTGAGACCTTGTTTTCATTTCCTTTGAATGTATACCCAGAAGTGGAATTGCTGGACCCTATGGTAGTTCTAGTTTTAATAGTTTGAGGAACCCCCATGCTGTTCTCCACAGTGGCTGCACCAATTTACATCTCTACCAACAGTGTGCAAGGGCTCCTTTTTCTCCACACCCTCACCAACACTTGTTATTTCTTGTCTTTTTGATGAGAGCCATCCGAACAGGTGTGAGGTCGTGTCTCGCTGTGGTTTTGATTTCCATTTCCTTGATGATTTTCATGTACCTGTTAGCCGTTCGTATGTTTTCTCTGTAACTCAATCTCTTTTCCTGTCCCAACCCACCAAAGGTATACGACTTACGGCTTGTGGGCGGGAGCGCCCACTAGTGGTGGCTTGGGAACTACGCGAGCATCTTCATGACGCGAAGTGTTAAGTTTCCCACGTGTACTTCCCTTGAGATTGGTCACTGCAGAGCAGTGAGCTTAAGGTCGATTCCAGTCAAGAATTTGGAATACCTTCTCTAATCTTTGCCTTCTGAATACTAAGAAAAGGGAGGTGATGATTTAATCATGTTCTGTGTCACCCCTGAGGATAGACATGGGACCAAGGGGGTAAAAGTAATACAAAGGCAGATTTTGATTTATTATTAGAAAACAGGTTTTAAAAACTGCTGTTAATTACCACTGGAATGTCGGAATTTGTTAAATCTTGACTTCCCTCCCTGGACATACGATAACCTTCCGGATACACCAAGATGGGTAAAATGCCATAGCGTTGCTTTAAATGCCTCTCCTTTGTACTCCATCCTGTTTCTAGAATGTTCTAGATATTTGTATTTTGGCTGTCTTCCACACTAGTTTGTCAGTTTTTTAAGGACAGAGATTAATCATGTCTTACTCACCTTTGTATTCCTAGCATCCAACACAACTTTGGGGTACATCAGAGTTACTGAAAAAAAAATCCTTGAATGGAAATGGGACCTGTGAGGTTGTAGGAGGGCAGTCATACTAGTTGAGACGTAGTGTTTGATTAGCTTAAAGATCCTTTGCAATTTTAAGATTCTCGGAGTCTGTTCCCCACCAAAGATTATGATGTAACCCATCATTACCAAGTTAGATGCTTTGAACAGACACTCCAGTAGATTTGAATAGAGTCACTCCTGCTTTCCAATTTTACAAATTCCTGATTCATGTTGTGACCGGACAGTCATGAAATGACTCGTTGTGGGCATGGATTAGAGCTTAAATATCCTGGAAGAGACCACAGCCAGCACTCTGTTTCAATCAGCTTAGCTTGGTGGCGATAAACCACAAAACTCAGGAAACAGAAATTACTCCCATGAAAAAAATTCCAAAATCCAGTATTACCAAATTACTGTCTTTGCTCTAAAGGTAGCAAAGGAAACCAGCACCTACTTGCTATCCTAACTTTGTTCCTCTAATTTCATTTCTGGCTGTTGGCCTATTCCCTTGACATTTATATCAGATTCACTGGATTCCATATTCTAGGAATATCATTTTTTTAAAAAAAATCACTCCATTCTGTCATTTGGAAAATCAGTCCAAGTGTCAGTCATCATTTTGCAGGACTGCTGCATGACCTGTGGGATTCTCTAAGCCAATTCTGTTGATGCAGAGGGAGCCCCTGTTATCACGGGGTCAAGAATTTACTGGCGTCTTTTTACTTCCCGGTTCCCAGCCACATCCTGAAAACTAATCAAGAACAAGTCTTGTGAATTGTACTTTTATTTTAATCTTTGAGCACTTAACAGCATCAACCATTTAATTCTATGCCCCCTTGATAATTCAGTCCTCATTTACAGAACTGAGGAGGAAAAGTAAGAGTGAACGCTACTCCCAGAGCAAGGAAATCTGTCCCTCCCTCTGTCCTCTCTCTCTCTCTCTCTCTCTCTCTCTCTCTCTCTGTCTCTCTCTCACACACACGTCTATCTTCACAAATGATGTTTCTCCATGTTGAGTGCACAACACTTCTAGCAGAAGAAGATGCCTTTGAGATCAACAGAGGTCATTACATTTTTTAATTGAAATATAGTTGATTTACAGATTGTGTTAGTTTCAGGTGTACAACATAGTGATTCAGGGTTTTGTTTTTTTGCAAACTGTATTCCATTATAGGTTATTACAAGATACTAGGTATAATTCCCTGTGCTATACAGTAAATCCTCGTTGCTTATCTATTTTATACATAGTAGTTTATATCTGTTAATCCCATATCCGTAATTCCCGTGCCCCCCCCCCCAATTTGGTAACCACTAGTTTGTTTTCTATATTTGTGAGTCTGTTTCTGTTATGCATGTACATTCATTTGTATTATTTTTTAGATTCCACACATAAGTGATATCATACAGCATGTCTTTCTGTCTGACTTATTTCACCAAACTTAATATTCACTAAGTGTATCCACGTTGCTGCAAATGGCATTATTTCATTCTTTTTTATGGCTGAGTACTATTCCATTATACAGACACACACACACACACACACACACACACACACACACACACACACCACATCTTCTTAATTCAATTCTCTGTTGATGGGCACTTGGGTTGCTTCCATGTCTTGGCTGTTGTAAATAGTGCTGCAGTGAACGTAGGGGTGCATGTATGTTTTCAAATTAGAGCTTTCTCCTGATACATGCCTAGGAGTGGAATTGCAGGATGATATGGTAGCTCTGTGTTTAGTTTTTTAAGGAACCTCCATCCTGTTCTCCATAGTGGCTGCACCAATTTACATTCCCATCAACAGTGTCGGAGGGCTCCTTTTCTCCACACCCTCGCCAATGTTTGCTATTTGTAGAAAAGGTTGTTACATGTAAAGAAGGTTAGGAGCTTGGCTACTTCTGTGGAATAATCTCCACATACAGGGCCGTGGCATCAACAAGAGCTCCCCTGAGTGTGCAGGTCTGAATTGCTGTCCTCTGCCCCCTTCCATACATCAGCTGCGTGCCACCGACTTTGCATACTTTCTGTACTCTCTGCACCATGTGTCCCTCCAGGTGGACAGCCACCTCCGCAGGACCATCTCCTTACTTCCTAACCCTTCCCAGCAGCCGTGACTGGGAGGTCTTCCTTCGGGACCAGCAGCTTGTCTGCCCCTGACTCCAAGGAACGAAACGCCTCTCCTCAGACTCAGCAGCAGCTCTCTGAGTGGAGAACCTTTGCTGCTCTCGCGGAGCGAAGTGCATCTCTGGAAAGAGAGCTATCAGGAACATGTGTCCAGGGGCTAAAGACAGGAAGTTGTAGAAGAGAAATACATGTCAGTTTCAAAAGCTAAAATCGCCGGAGCTTGCTAATAATATTTATGGAGCACCTAACTGCCAGAAGCCCAAAGCTTTCTTTTCATATAATCGAATAACGGCTGGCATCCAAACATTGCTCTCAGATGGCCAAGGGGTATCTATTATCCCCATTTTCCCACAAAGGAAACCGAGATTAAAGGTTTAAGTGGTTTTGCCCAGAGGGACAGAGAAGAATTAGAAGTAGCATCAGAAATAGAAGAGAATTCCTCAATTTAGACTGTGTTATATTAGACAACTTCGTGAAATAAATAAATGCTTTGATATGTATATTTGTACGCATAAATCAATCTCTGTCTCACACACACACACACACACACACACACACACACTTCTATTCCCCAGCTGGTAGAATATGCTTGATGTTGTAGTATTCACTCTCAAGACACAAATTACCTGAATGAAAATCCCTATATCCTAGACTGAGCGCTCACCTTCCTAAAAGTCACAGATTCTTAGGAATCAGATCGCAGCAATCTAGTCCTTTCTGTGGTAGATCCTACCTGGGTTCTTTTGAAATCGTGTGTGTAGTTTTGGAGCTCTTGAAGAATCCAGAGAATCGCTCTAGACAGGGTCAGCGGGAACATACTCTGGAGAAAGGAAGCCGCAGACCGATTCCCTCCCTGGAGGAAGTGCAGGGAGCGGGCGCTGCAGGACAGGGGAGGGGCTGCCGCCCAGCCACGCCTCCTTCCCACGTGCTCCTCCCCACACACTTAATGCCCGAGATCGTCTCCTGCTGATGGAGTGAGGAGAGAGATGCTGAGCCCTGAAAGCAGTCATTACGGGAGGAAAGGATGGCTAACAAGATGTGCTTTCACTTGTGATAGAAAGAAAGAGGGAAGGAGAGACGGAGGGAGGGTAGGAGAGAGAGAGAGAGAGAGAGAGAGAGAGAGAGAGAGGGAAAGGGAGAGTGGGAGGAAGGGAGAGTGGGAGGAAGGGAGGGCAAGAGGGAGACAGGCAGCAAAATGGCAACAATATTGTCAGCATTGGGGGCTTCCCTGGTGGCGCAGTGGTTGAGAGTCCGCCTGCCGATGCAGGGGACGTGGGTTCGTGCCCTGGTTCGGGAAGATCCCACATGCCGTGGAGTGGCTGGGCCCGTGAGCCATGGCCACTGAGCCTGCGCGTCCGGAGCCTGTGCTCTGCGACGGCAGAGGCCACAGCAGTAAGAGGCCCGCGTACCGCAGGAAAAAAAAAAAAAAATTGTCAGCATCCATAAGGTGTTGGGTGTTTCCACTGCCAGACACAGTAGCTGAAAAGCTCTTTCTCACTGACCATCCTCAGTCAATGTTTGAATTTGTAAAACAAAATCTCGGGACTTCCCTGGCGGTCCAGTGATTAAGACTTCGCCTTCCAGTGCAGGGAGTGCGGGTTCGATCCCTGGTCGGGGAGCTAAGATCCCACATGCCTTGCGGCCAAAAAACCAAGAAACATAAAACAGAAGCAACATTGTAACAAATTCAATCAAGACTTTAACAAGGGTCCACATCAAAAAAATCTTAAAAAAATAAAAACAAAATCTCAAAACCAAACTCATGATTTCATTAAGAGAACGTTCTGTTGTTTCACAGGCAACACAAGTGGAGGGAAGTAAAGATCTTGAAGAAAACTAGACATTTCCGCCCCCCTCTCGTGAGTGCTTCCTCAGCATCTGTGTGCATTTGGCATGGTCTGGGGCTTCCAAACACAGGGGAGAAGTGTCCTCAACTGCCTGGACTGTTAGGTTAATGAATGACCGTGTTAACAACGGGATCCAAAGGGCTCTTTTCACTGTACCGTTATCCACCTAGTGAGCAGTTTCTAGTGTGGAGTCTTCATAACCAGGGACGGAAGCGCTGATCATGGTTGCGTTGCTAATTCGGCACTGGCATTGTTTAAAGCATTTAATCAGATCCCGATTCCAGGTTCTCTGTGGCAACAGCACCCACCATCTAGGATTGCCCTTGAGCTCTACTGAGCGTTGAGTTAGCAACCCAACCTCCTGCATCCCTGAGAGGGGGCGGGGAGCAGAGGCTGGTCACACGTTGGCGGAGCCGTGCGCTTCAGGCTTGGGTGAATGTCAGACGGGCCTGGGGAGGTTTTAAACAATCCTGATGTCCAGGCCCCACTGCACAGCACCAACTCAGAATCTCTGTAGGTGGGATCCAGCATCCGTCTCGTTTAAAGCTCTCCAGCAGGTTTGAGAAACTCCCGCAAGACTGCTGTGCTCTTTGTTTCCGTCAGCAGCATCTTTGGTTGAAGACTTAGGGCCATCCCCATGGAATCCCTTGAGACAACAACTGTTCCTCGTGTGACAGTGTGAGGCTCTACACCTTGTTGACAGAGCAGTGGGTCAGATTTAAGGCTTGTAATGCGGTTGGACGTAGCGAGTTGCAGTTGGGTTCCAACTTCAGGGTGCAGCGTCCACATGGTGGGTTGGTGGCAGCAGGCACAGCATGGCGTGTGATCAAGATGGTGCAGAGCCTTGGCCCTCAGGGCCTATGAAGAGTGAATGAAGGAGTGGAGAACGTGGGGCTTGGGGGACAGCAGATTTGGGTGAAAAGACGTCCTGAGACCTAGAAGGGGTACCCCATGGAACGGGAGGTGACTTGTCTTCTTTCACGCTAGACCTTGAGCATCTTGAGTTGTTTTCCAATTGCTCTAAAAATGCCAGTGGGTCCTCGACAAATATGTCTTCAGGGACTGTTCCGGAGGAGAGGCTACTGGGAAGCATGGCGGCCGTGAGAATGGGAGCGTCAGCACGTGACTGGGGTGAACTTTAAATTCCTTGTCAATCATCGTTCAGTGCGCAGATGTGAGGAAGGGCACGGTCCCTGCTCATGAGTTTGCCCGGGTCCCTCAGAACGCGTCAACCCACATTGCATCCTCAATTGCTCTTTACTCTCTACCTCACTGCCTTGGTGGACCCAGGGGAGGGGAGGGGAAGGGAAGGGCGAAATTCAACATGATGTTTTTTTTCATTATCCCAAACGTTTGAGCCTCCCTACAGAGACACGTTAACATTCGACCTTGGGACGTCCAGGGGACAAAACTCTTCCAGCTTGAATCCTACACATCTGGAATGTCTTCTTCTTCTTCTTTTTTAAAAATTGGGTTATTGTTCTCACCCAGTCCAAATAAATGTCAAAGAAGATGGAGCCTTCTCCTAAGTCCCCTCCAAAGTGGGTAATGTCGCCAAGCCAGGGATACTCCTAGCAACAAGGTTAGTTATACACTCACTTTGGTTCTCCGTCTACAGCCACTTGCTGGAGTAATTCATATTTTTTAGAGTCTGTTGCCTGCATTTTTCCCATTCTGTCTGTATGGCCACAGAATTAACGGTCTACCCCTTACAGCTAAACAAATACCGTCGTTAGTGTACTTCCTTTTAAGTGGTAGGTGATGCACGTCTTTTCTTCAAACTGCCTTTGCTTTGCTTTTTTACAGAGAGAATAAAAAAAATTCTTCACCGTTCTAAGTATCTACCCCGCCCCCGAAGGTACTCCCTCACAGCTTTCCTCAAACTATCAAAATTTTCTCGTTTCCTTCATAACTTAGGATCATGACCCTGTATTCTTTTGAATCACAGGAAGACTATTCCAAACCCCTTCCACTAAGGAAAGTTCTCCAAATCCCAACTTCAGAGACACACAATACCCAACATTTACATGCTGTAAATGTTTTTTATTTCTGCCTGTATCAGAGTTTGTGTGAACACTCTAAGGCCTTTTTACCTTGCTTCGCACCTTTCTGAAGTTATTTCACATGTGATGGAGGGGAATTCTGTTTTTCTTAATAGGATCATATGTGATTTTATTTAAAAAATCTGTTTCATTATTTTCAAGGATGCCTCTTTCTGCTTCTCCCTCTCAACAAATTCATGGAACCACGTATTAAAAAATGTTAATAGTTAAACAGCGAGTTTTTTCTTGACCTGACTGGTATTAGGCTACATTGCAAACTCCTCAGTGAAAGACGAATTGTTTTCTCCCTCCTAAATTATTTATACCCACTGCCCCAAGTGTTAATTTCAGTGTTTCAGGACCACAGTGTCAGGTTATTTGGGTGATAACCTTGGAATGCAGGACTTGTCTTTAGGCTTGATTCATTTCTTGATTGTCATTTTAAGGCGTGGTTTTATTTTATTTCCTTTTAAATCTTGCGTCACGATGAAGAAAGAACACCATTTTAATGTTTATCTCCCTTTTTGTTACTTTAGGCCCAGGATTTGCAAGAAACAGCAGTACAAATAAAGCAGTTATGTAAGCATTTTCTTTTACCTCCAGTGAAAAAAACAGAGATCGAAAGTCGCTTTTAATGGGTTGTAGAGAGAGGATGTGCTGTTAGCGTAGCCGCCTGGTGTTGACACAGAGGACAACCTATTTCTGAGGGTTTCCGAGTCTTGCCAGGATCGTGTAAATGTTCCTTGAACTAGATTTAAGCTGTGCCAACATTAAGGCAACATCAGATAAGATAGGAAGTCTCGATTTAGAAGTGATTCACTGCCTTGGGATTCTATTTGAAAGCGATCGCTTTTTTTCCCCATTGAGTCTTATCATAATTTAAAACTTCATTGTACGTCTGTAGCCCTTGTGTACCTATCAGACTTTGGCTTTTAGATGTCTTTCTGGGGTTTCAAAGATAATCATTCATGAATGATAAAAAATCCCCTCAGTCCTTTTACATCTAGCAGCTCCGAGACGACCCTCACTTAGTCCAGAATGGAGATTAAAGAACTAACCCTGAAGCCTGTCTGCAGAGTCAGTCCCAAGGCTGGCATCAGGTCTTGGACCTCTGTGCCTGCTTCTCTGCCAGAGGATTTGCCTGCAGGGGGAAATGGGGAGTGGTTGAAGCTAAGTCCCCTGCTTGCTGTGCTCCTATGTCTGAATCTCGTGAAACGAGCAGGGTGCGGTGGGTAGCACAGGTGTCTTCTGCGATGCCTCATCGTTGGAAAGACCATTCAGTGACGAGAGGGAGTTTGCCAATCAGGCGTTTACCTTCACAGCCTCAGGCGTTGACCCCAGTCTGTGGCTGGTATTGTAATAGGTGAGGTGGTGTGTGTCTGCACTGCTGTGTACTCTGTGTATGATGTCACTGACCCTCACGGTGATCCTGTGGGGAGACTGAGGCACGCCCTTACATGACGGAGCTGGGATTTGACCCTCGGACTTTGGAGCCCTCTGTCTTGGCCGGTATGCCCTTCTCTGCCTTCTGCTAGCCAGCTCTTCGAGGGTGACCATGGCATGTTCGAAATGCCTTTCCCCAATTTAAGGCACTGTTGTCTATTCCAGCTCCCTTCTTCCAGCCTCCTCCATGAGGAGTCAGAGTAAAATTCCCGAGTCAGAGAGCAGTCTGGACACGCTCCTGCCCTCGGACTCTCTGTGGCTTCCGATGAAATCGAAAGTCTGTCTTGGGCCAGACATTCAAACCCATCCCATCCATGGTCTGACTCAGACTCACATTTCCAGATTTAACGTCTGGTGCAGCTTCTCGTGGACTCAGGGACCCAGCCTTACTGAACTAGTATTGAAAGATACACCCCGCCCCAATTCAACAACCAGAAAACAAACAACCTGATTAAAAAATGGGCAAAGGGCTTGAATAGACATTTCTCCAAAGAAAATATGCAGATGGCCAGAAAGCACATGAAAAGATGCTCCACATCACTAATTATCAGGGCAATGGAAATCCCAGCCACAGCGCGATACCATCCCACTCGCTGCGATATTAGCCATTATTAAAAAAAATACTAGTAAGTGTTGCCAGGGATGTGGAGAAGTTGGGACCCTTGTGCGCTGTTGGTGGGAATGGGTAATGGTGCAGGTGCTGTGGAAAACAACTTGGCAGTTCCTCAAAAAATTAAAAGAGAGTAACCACACGATCCAGCAATTCCACTTCTGAGTATTTTCCAAAAGAAATGAAAGCAAGGTCCCCATGAGATATTTGCACACTCGTGTTCATAGCAGCCTTTGTCACAATAAGCAAAAGGTGGAAGCAACCCAAGTGTCCATCAGTGGATGAACGAATAAGCAAACTGTTATATATACACACAATAGAATATTATTTAGCCTTAGAAAGGAAGGAAATTATGACACATGCTACAACATGAGCAGACATGTTGAGGACATGATGCCACGTGAAATAAGCCAAGGAATGCTGCGTGATTCCGCCTATACAGTTTGAGGCACCTGGAGTCATTCAAATTCACAGACACGGGAAGTAGAAGGGTGGGTGCCAGGGGCTGGGTGGGGGGAAATGGGGGTGATGTTGTGTAACGGGCGTGGAGTTTCCATTTTGCACGAGATGAAAGATATTCTGGGGATGGTTTCGCAACAGTGTGAGCGTTCTTGATACTTCTGAAGTGTACACTTGAAAATGGTGAAGAGGGCTTCCCTGGTGGCGCAGTAGTTGAGAGTCTGCCTGCCGATGCAGGGGACGCGGGTTCGTGCCCCAGTCCGGGAGGATCCCACATGCCGCAGAGCGGCTGGGCCCGTGGGCCAGGGCCGCTGGGCCTGCGCGTCCGGAGCCTGTGCTCCGCAATGGAAGAAAATGGTGAAGAGAGTAAATCTTATGATTTGTATACTTTAGCAAAATTTAAAAGTTTTTAAAGAGTTCCCCCTCTCCTCACTTCAGTGCCTCTGCTCATTATGACCTTTCTTCTTTCCATGTCCTTCCTTGTAGAATCTTTCCAACTCCTAAAGGTCTATTTCGAACGTGATCCTCTCCAAGAAGTAGTCCTTTTTAAAAAAAAAAAAAATACATGCAGTTTACTGTGTGTCAGTTTTTTTTTTTTTTTTTTTTTGGCCGCGCTGCATGGCACATGGGCTCTTAGCTCCCCGACCAGGGATCGAACCCGCACCCCCTGCATTTGAAGGGCGGAGTCTTAACCACTGGACCACCAGGGGAGAGCCCGAAATAGTCCTTTTTGCAAAGAGCTGAATTGAACAGTACTTTCTCTGAATGGCCGTCAGCTCATGTAGGTTTCAGTCATAGCCCTGGACACAGAAGTCTGTGTCTTATTAGTGAGTGCTGGCCCCAGCAGGTCACGCTGACCACCCCCTACTGCCCCAGCAAGCCTGTCACCTCCATGGGGATAAGAGTCATGATTTCTTCCACTTTGTATCTAGCACTGGGACACACATCATAAGCACTCGGACTGGATAATTTGATGGCTCCCTTCCTTTTTTTCTTTTTGCCAGAACTTTGAGGAAGATATTGGAATTATCTCCCGTGCTTACGAGATTTTGCCTTCTTTCCGTGTCGGGCCACATAGGGTCTCTCATTTAGCAATTTAAATTTGGTGGAAGGACCTCAAACTGGCATGAAGCTGTTTGAATGAATCGAGATAAGCTCCTTTCTGAAGAAAGAACTTTCTGACCTCTTAATACTTCTTTCATAGCCTAATCCTTAAATAACGTTTCTAGCAATAATTCCATTTTCCACATATGTAGCAGAAGACCTGGGTACCATCAAAATATAAAAGCAGTGTTTTTCAAATATTATTAGGCTTCTGTTTAATGTGGAGTCCTAGCTCTGTCAGGAGACCAGATATAGATACATGGTTTGTTTAAGGAAACAGAAGACAAGCCTTTATTTATGATCCTCACGTTGTGGTAGGTTGTATACGTTGTATAGGCAAGTGTGACAAATGGGCTAAACGTTAGGGTTGGATGAACGATTTCATCTCAGTCTTTGTTTATAAGTCTGTGTTTATTAATTGTTCGGAAGGCACAAGCAGCCTTCTCGGCAGTGCTGCCCAGCTCCAACGTGATAGATCGGACTCACAATAGACATTCATCATGCCATTTTTTGGGTGTTTGAACAAGTGATTTTTAGAATCGTTGAAAAATGTCTTTCTGTCTTACTTTTTTTCCCCACTGTCGTCATTTTTTAAGAAAATTGGTCCAGTTCTTGCAATGGATTATTCCAGATCTCCTACACCACCCCCGCCCACAGTTTCCAGATATTTTAAGCTGCATTTATTCACTTTCATGTGAACCCAAGGAGCATCTTTCTGCATGGACCCGCCATACCCGGTCTCATATTTGAACGTGTTCTTTCCATTTCCTTTCCTTTATTCTCTAGCGTTGCATAGTCTGGTCCCGGATTCAGCGCGAGATCTGCGTTGCTAAATTGGGTCGTTGGCAGATGTGTTCTCTTTCTAAGTTCTGAGACTGGCTTTCCTCCCCTCCCGTCTCTCCCTTCAAGGATGCAGTTGGTTTTCCTTTCACCTCGGTCTTCCTGCACCTGTGTTGCCCGTCCATTTGGACCCTGTCCAAAGCTAACATTTTCTGTACTTCCTGGGACGTAAGAGAGTTCTGCAGCCACGTGTCAGTGAAACTGAGTTCCCTTCTTGGCAGTCTTTAGCCAACAAGAGTGTAAGAAATAATCTCAGTCCTTCAACACAAAATGTGCAAGTGGACATACTGACATAGGAGGCTGGCTTGAACACCTGTCACTTCTTAGAAGAAAATTGGTAATAATTTTCTTCTTGTCCTTAACTTTTTCACTAATCATGGAGATTGTTCAAAGCTTTGAAGGAAGTAACACGTGTGTAGTTAGGGTTGTTGCAGATGCTTCGTTGACTTACTCCCCCTTTTCTTTTTACCCCCAAGCAAATTGATGTATTTGATGTTAAAAATATTAATATTTGTAGACCGACTGTAATTTATCATCAAAATTGGGAGTGAAAGGGGGCATCAGTAATAGTTAGCAGGACAGCAAGGATAAACCAGTGGACTCCCTGGCAAACCCATCCAGACAGTGTCCTTAGCTATGACCTAACTCAGCTGCCCGGAGACCAATTTCTAGATACTCTAACTGAAGTAGCTAAAAAAGTCATAAAGCTTTACGGAGAAAAGAAGCTATAAATCTTGGTTGTAGTGACTTTATCTCTGTGGGGATGCATGCCAAAAACTGCCTGAAAAGAAAATTTTGGTGAGCTCTTCACGTCCTACAAAGTTAGTCGAACCCAGTTTCAACTGGTGGAAAAAATGCGAGTCAACACAAAAATAAGCGCAGTAATTCATTCATTCATTCCTCTGCAAATATGCCAACCTACCCCTCTCTGCTAGGAGTTCCCACTCAAGAGACGGAGAAAGATAAGCCAGCAGTTATAGTATCCTGCGATGAGGGCTGTGTTGTTTTTTTTTAATAATAGATTTATTTATTTATTTTTATTTTTGGCTGCATTGGGTCTTTGTTGCTGTGCGTGGGCTTTCTCTAGTTGCAGCGAGTGGGGGCTACTCTTCTTCATGGTGTGTGGGCTTTTCATTGTGGTGGCTTCTCTTGTTGTGGAGCACGGGCTCTAGACGGGCAGGCTTCAGTAGTTGTGGCTCACGGGCTCAGTAGTCGTGGCTCACGGGCTCAGTAGTCGTGGCTCACGGGCTCTAGAGTGCAGGCTCAATAGTCGTGGCTCACAGGCTTAGTTCCTCCGCGGCATGTGGGATCTTCCCGGACCAGGGCTCAAACCCGTGTCCCCTGCACTGGCAGGCGGATTCTTAACCACTGCGCCACCAGGGAAGCCCAAGGGCTGTGTGTTTTTTAAGCCAGCATTTGTGGGGATTTGTTACAGCAGCAGGAGGAAACTAATACAGGTTGATGAAAGCTTCCCAGAGGATCTGCACTTTGGTGAACAACATAGAGATGGGCCAGACAGGAATAGTCAGGAATTCCAGGGCGACCCAGCACAGACCTCTGCCCAAGGCAGAGTGGAGAGGGCTGAGATTAAGGCTGCAAAGTGAGTTAGGAGGCCACGGCACCCACTGAAGTCACAAATGTAAGGGCTTTAACTGAGCTCGGTGAGGAGGATGGACAGAGATTAAGAAACAATTTACGTCAACACAACGGCCTCCCTACGGCATAATTCCTCCAGGGTGGATACATAATAGTGACTTGGGCCTTAAGGGAGACTTCGGAAATATATATATTTCTGAGAGAGAGAGAGGGAGAGAGTTTAAACAGTTGAAAATTTGGTAGTGTACTTTATCACGTATATCATCACGGGCAAATTACTTAATCTGTTTACATTACCCACATCTGTAAAGGGGGACAGTCCCACTTATAATGCCTATATCTTAGGCTTCCTTGAGAATTATACAGTGTGCTACAGAAGCACTCACTAAACAAAGAAAAGCTACTTATTACTTACGCTTGATAAGTAGCATATCCAAGTCTGCAGGAGAAGTGTGAGGAAGGATATTTTTTAGTCGTCTCTGCTCTCAGAATTGTTGCTGACTGAGAATACGCGAGAGCAGAGCTATGGAGAGGGACTGTGCATCATTATTACAAGTTTACACTTTTAGATGGATGGAAGAGGAGGACGGAAATTTGACTTACCCTGTTGGATCAACAGCTATGTTAGGGCATCTCCAAATGCCCCGCACAGCAGGCTGAGACACAAAACGGGAGGCTGAGTTCCTGCTCTCTGCACAATCTCCATCCACTTGAGAGGAGAAGCATGCAAAGAAGATAATTTCAATTCATTTATTGTTTGTAACACAGGTCATCCATTCTCATCGTAAAAAGCTTGGAACCAATAGGACATCATGTAAAACTATAAATCACCATAACTCTACCATCTGTAGATCATCCCTGTTAACATTGTTGCTATCTTGAAGTCTTGCGGAAGTTTTCAACCTCTCCACAAATCTCTTCCCTATCTACCCCAATCCCCCTGTCAAAAAACCCAGCAGGTATGTGCTCATTGCCTAGGTAGAGAAATATAAAAGAATGGCATGTACTGAAAAAATTCCTTCCTTTGCTTTTTAGAAGCCTAAAAAAACATCAGGGACCTGGACCACCAACGGCATCATACGAGGGGACTTGAGAATAGAAAAAATATATATATATATCTTGGTTAGGACTTCCCTGGTGGTGCAGTGGTTAAGAATCTGCCTGCCAATTCCAGGGAATGGGTTCGAGCCCTGATCTCGGAAGATCCCACATGCCGCAGAGCAGCTAAGCCCATGCGCTACAACTACTGAGCTTGCGGCCACAACTGCTGAAGCATTCGCACCACAACTACTGAAGCCCGCGTGCCCTAGAGCCTGTGCTCCGCAATAAGAGAAGCCACAGGAGTGAAAAGGCTGAACACTGCAAAAGACTAGCCCCTGCTCTCCACAACTAGAGAAAGCCCGCGTGCAGCAACGAAGACCCAACACAGACAAAAAAAAAAAAATTCTGGATTGTAAAAATAGGCTCATATGTTGCCTTCTAGTTTTTTATGGTTTCCCATTAAGTATGGTTTTACTTAAATATTGAATCTTTGCAAAGTAAGTGGTTAATGAATTGGGAATAACAACACTTCAGCCACCATCTCAAAATGCAAGGTTGCCAGCACCTCCTGAATTCCACCCTGTTCCGTCTACCTCTCACCATTAAGTCTCCCCGATTTTTGTTATTGTGGGGAAAATTGCATAACCACATGACTCAGCAATTCCACTCCTAGGTATATGCCCAAGAGAAATGAAGACATCTACACACACACAAAAAACTTGGATACAAATGTTCATTGCGGCATTATTCACAAGAGCCAAAAGGTGGAAACAACCCAAATGTCTATCAATGGATGACTGGATAAATAAAATGTGATCTGTCCATACAATGGAATATTATTCAGCCATAAAAAAGAATGAAGCTCTGACATGCTTCAGTGTGGATGAACCAAGAAAACATGTTCAGTGAAAGAAGCCAGGCACAAAAAGAACACATACTGTGTGAGTCTGTTTGTTTGCCATGTGCAGAATAGCAAATCCACAGAGAGAGAAATTAGATGGATGGTTATCTAGGGCTGGAGGCACAGATGGGTGGGGGTGATGGCTCCAGGGAACAGGGTTTCTTTGTGGGGTGATGAAGATGATGTAAAACTGGCTGTGGTGATGGTTGCAAAACTCTGTGAATCTCCCAGAAGCCATTGACTTGTATACTTGAAATGGGTGAATTTTATGTGAATTACATCTCAATAAAGCTGTTAAGTATTTTTTTAAAGAAAAGTAAAATATATAGTGCTCTAAGTGCTATGCAGAAAAATTAAATGGGAGATGTGTTAAGGAGTTTTACTTGGGTTAAATTTTAGTTCAGCGTTTTCCTACCATTCTCTAAATTCCTATAAATAAGTAAAAGTGTCCCTGAATCAGAGTCAACTAGTAACATGCAGAGAGATAGATACCCACCCCTCTCCTGCTACGTTAATTGAATTGTTTCACAGCAGGCTTGAAAAACAGCCAAATTCTTTTGTCCTCCAGGAAACCCAGGGTTTGACCAGGAGAATACTGCCTGTAAATCCATGGAAAACCCTGCCTCAAGGACCAGAATTCTAAGGACTCGCTGAGTTCCACGGTTTGCTTACCCAAGGGCTCTGCTTCGGCAGCATAATCCCAGAAACACTGGAACAAAAGTTGGGTGGTTTAATAGCAACGGGCCCACTGAATCCACAGAAGGGAGAAATCAGTGCCTTTCTGGCCCTTACATCCTTATTACATGTCATCGCTTTCTGGCTATTAAAGGGCTAGTGTTTTTTAAAATGAATGTGCTTGGTACCTCTCCAAGTTCTATTTTAAGAGTGCTTTTGGTGTGTCAAAAGCCTTCAGGAAGTTGTCCCCGGGCTGGCCACTCTGGAGGCAGCCTCGTCCCTGTAGAGATGCTGGGAGCCCCCCGCCCCCCCGGCAGCAGCAACCCAGCTGCCCCACCAGCTGGCCTGCGTTTGTGTGTCCCTTGTCACTCAGCTCTTGCATCCAGAGCGCACCTGCCGGCTCCAACCCCAGACGGCGCAGGGGACCCACACACTCTCCCAGTTAGGCTTTTATCACAGCAAAACCTCCGGCGGATTACGACCGCCCCCTTGGGCCCGAGAAGACAGAAAGAAGTGGGCTTGTACTTTCATAAAGATATAAGAAATTGTCCCCTGAAGAAGGGACGCCCTTGAAAGCATGTTAAAGGCGTAACCGCACCAGGAAGTAGAAGACTTGGGAAGTTGCCAAGGGCTGTGGTCTGAACTTCACTTTTGCTTTTTGCTGTTTGTGTGGTGACGTCTGGCTCTGAATTTAGAGTTCTCTCTTGGGCTTTCCAACAACACGAGCATCCTGGGCGCTGCCAGCCCTCGAGGGTGGTGAAGACTACCAAGTACGAACTATAGATTTAGAGGCGTCAGAAGACAGTAAATTGGGTTCACATCGTATTTTCTTCTGCCTTCGAATGTCCCGAAAGCAGAATTCTATTTGCAGCCTCAGACCCGAGGCAGAGATGGGCCGTTGAGCCCCTACGAATCAGAGAGTTTGAATACCACCTTCTCCTCCAGCTGCCAAGACCCCACCTTACATCTCCTCTCCAGGCAAAATTAAATTAAGGGCTGAGAAGTCTACTCTGGGGTAGTCACCACTTAATGTGGAAACTTAAAAAACTGAAAGTCACCAACAAAGAAAATAAAACTTGTGAGTGCCATGCAGGTAGGGCATGATGGATCCACAGAGAACAGAGGAGAGGAAGCCCAGAAGGTGTGCACTGAACGAGCCTGCAAAGAAAAATGCAAAATCCAGCCTGCCTAGAGGTGGCCTGAAGAAAGAGGCTAGGTTACAAGTATCAGAGCCACAGGAAGAATGGGCATCTGTCTTCCTCAGAGAACATCAGCGTCATCAAGAAACACTAAGCACCAAGTCAGGAAGGAAACACTGTAGGGAACCAGCTCCCGGGCATGGAGATTAACCACACGGGGGTTTCATTTTCCAGCCAGCTTGGCCATGTGAGTTTCAGTCCATTACTTAGCGGCACGAGGCTTTTGTTGCAAAAGGAAAGACAGTTAATACGCACCCCACAGGGTTGCTGGATTGATGTTATATATGTGATAGTAACTAAGACGAACTGCCTAATAACATAAATCGGATATCATGACCCAAAGGAAACGTTCTATCGATCGAACAGGAGTGAGCAAACTGCGGCCCACTGTCTGTGTTGGTAAATAAAGTTTCGTGGGAACACAGTCCTACGCATTCCTTAGTTATTACTGTCCATGGCTGTGTTCGTGCGAGAGCTGCAGAAATAGCTGAAATGGAGTCCAAAGGTCCTGATATTTGCTCTCTGGCCCTTGATGGGAAAATCTCACTGACCCCGGGTCTAGCGCTTCCGTTTATCACCATTCACTTGGGAGCAGCAATAAACTTCTTCTCGCTGGTCACCTGTTATGTCTGGTCATAGATGACTTCATTTCATCCCAGGAGATGTATTGTAATCGCCGCTTCATTTTGGGGCGGACTGAGGCCCCCAGGGGTTGAGTCATTTCCTCAAAGTCACACAATAGAAATTCGGGAGCCAAAATCCTGACTTCAGCGTCAGTTCTACATCGTTCTTCACAGCTGTTTTCATTAAATACATAAATAAAAAAGGATAGGGCTTCCCTGGTGGCGCAGTGGTTGAGAGTCCGCCTGCCGATGCAGGGCACGCGGGTTCGTGCTCCGGTCCGGGAAGATCCCACATGCCGCAGAGCGGCTGGGCCCGTGAGCCATGGCCGCTGAGCCTGCGCGTCCGGAGCCAGTGCTCCGCAGCGGGAGAGGCCACAGCAGTGAGAGGCCCACGTACCGCAAAAAAAAAAAAGGATATGATGCAGGAGGAGGAAAAACCAAGTCCTAGGTGAAAATGGAGATAGTCCAGCCGGTTGGTGGAAGGTAAAGCACGGACCCAGGGAAGCAGCCGGCCCTCCGTGGTGGTTGTCCTCAGAGCGGCAGAAAGCGGGGCAGAGCTCCCGTTTCCTTTGGGACGTGGGGCAGCAGGCGAAGGAGGACTTCTGCTGTCTTAGTCCTCCTTGCAAACCCACCCAAACTTGCACTGCAGAATCTACTGACTCCCAGCCAAAGGGCACTCTCCTATCAACTCACACCCTACGTTCACTGACTTAGCAGACATTTGGTCCTCTTCACAATGTCCTTAAGATACTGGATCCATAGGGACTTCCCTGGTGGTCCAGTGGTAAAAAATCCGCCTTCCAGTGCAGGGGACACGGGTTCAGTCCCTGGTTGGGGAACTAAGATCCCACGTGCTGTGGGGCAGCTAAGCCCACACGCCACAACTGCTGAGCTCGCACACCTCAACGAGAGAGCCCGCATGCCGCAAACTACAGAGCCCACGCGCTCTGGAACCCGCACACCACAACTGCAGAGCCCACGCGCCCTGGAGCCCACACACCACAACTAGACAGAGAAAACCCACACGCCACAGCTAGAGAGAAGCCTGTGTGCCACAATGAAGAGCCCGCGCTGCAATGAAAGATCCCGCGTGCAGCAACTAACACCCAATACAGCCAAAAAAGTAAATAAAATAAATAAATATTTTTTAAAAAAGACATTGGATCCATAAAACATTTGCTCCATAAGACGTTTGTTCCACACCAAAATGTCTTTGATATCTGGTCATATTTGGTCCCGTCTAAAACATCCACGTTTGCACCACACTAAAAGGTCCTTGATGTTTCGTCATATTTGGTTCTGTCTGAAACATCCATGGAGACGTTTGATTCAAGTCCAAAGGTCCTTGATATTTGGTCCTGTCCAGAGCCATTTGGCATGGACCAAATATGCTGAAGGATGTTTTGGAGAGACCAAATATCAAGGACCTTTTGGCATGGACCAAATGTCTTATGGATGTTCTGGATAGGACCAAATGTCCTACCAGGGTTCACATATATACACACATGCACGTGGTGTTATTTCCCAACTTTGTTCTTTCTCCTTCCTGAGAAATGCTTAGACAGAGGTCTAAATCCTGAGCCCCTTCAAGGGGTCGCTCCTTCAAGCGCCCCTCCCTAACTCCAGGTTGAACCGGCTGCTCCCCTCTGGGCTCTGGTGGCATTCCACCATTTGTTACTTAACATCCCCGAGCACTGTCTACTGTCCATCTGTCCCAATGGCCTGGGGACACTTCAAGAACAAGCACCATGTCTTTTCTTAGCATGAAGTGCCCAGCTCAGTCTCTAGTTAAGAGAAAAATCACTTCTTAGAACCAACCTTGGCAGTCTCTAGCCAAATAGTAGAAAATTCTAAAAAGAGGCATCGGTAGAAAACTAAGTTCCAGTTTCCTAATCTCCCTCTCCTATCCAAAAGCACTCTGTGAGGTTTGACTCTTAACCCCCACCCCCTGCTAACTGTTTCCAACATGTCCATCAGAACAAGGGAAGGGTTTTCCAAGCTCCAGAGAGGGAGAGGGTAGCAGCTGGGTCTCCTCTTAGCAGCCGAGGGGAGGTGGGGAGGAAGCAGAGGGAGACCTCGCCTCGCTAGAAATGGCAGTGCCACAGGGGCGGGCAATTGCAGGGACAGCCTGTCCTACTGAAGACGTCAAGTTAGAACATGAGGACTGGTGTGCCGCCAGAATGGGCAGAGACCATCAGATAGGAGACATGGGATGTGCGGCTGTCCCAGGATGCTTACTTAGCACCAAGCATAAAGAATGTAAGCCTGGAAACCTCCTTTGCTTGTTACTACATCTTAGCCTGGGGAGACTCTGCGTGGAAAGCCCGCTGACAGGTTTATTGCCTCTCTGTGCGTATAAGGGTGGTGTGGATGGCTGTCGCTTGTTTTGTTCCCATTTGCCTCTGCTTGGCTTTTCTCTCTTCTCTCTGCTGCCAAAGCCATCGGGCTTAGGTTTGTGGGAGTGCCTCCAATATCGTGAGTCCCTTACCCTTTCGACATCATGCTTCTGCAGTACACGGCTTGCCGGTGCTCTTGCGCTCAAGGAAAGTATTTTCCTCTCCGATTGCCACAGATGGAGTTGCATTTTGGCTATTATTATCCAGCTGGCCACCCAAACCCAAATCACTTGCACTTGAATTTTGGTCTGTCTTTATTTTCTTGCCTACCCTGCAGTTAAGTGTCTTTTTTGTGACCGCCAAAGTCAGCTGCTTAAATAACCTTCCTCAAACCATTATCTTCACCATTTATTTGATATATTTTTAAGAAATCATTTAAAATAGAAAAACAAAAGTGAGTGACAAAGTAAAAATATTCTGCTATAGTATATCATCTTCTGCAAAGAAAGGAATTTGAAACCGTGGTAAACATAAAGAAAGGACATCTACGTGAAAGAAATGAAAAGATGTTCATCACCATAAACATGAAGTCTTCAGCGTGCCCTGAATTTACCTAAATGTCATATTTGTGCTAATGACATACATCATATTTTACTTTTACTTGGAGGTAAGACAGAAGTTTGGATCCCTGCCAACAAGTTGTTGAGTGTGAGGGTGATGCTGTATATTTCCAAGGACACAATTGCAATTACATCAGAGGTACTTTTCTACTCAGCTGATGCTCAAGTTCAGAATAGAGGCGGGGGGTGTAGTAGAAAGAACATGAGACTGGATCTCAGGAAAATGAGCTCTACTGCTCACCAGCTGTGAGAACTTACATGCGTCTCGCAGCATCTTCGCCTCTGTTCCTCAGCCTGTAAAGTAAAGGAGCGGGAGTTGACAGATTCTAGGATTACTTCCTGTTCCCAAATTCTCTGATGTTAATTTATCTACAGGACGATGGAAAAGAATGCCGAAAATATGAAGCAAGGTATAACCAAGCTGAGTCTATTCGTGGCCCAGCAGGTATCTCTGGGTTTGTAAAAATAAATAGGAGGACATGAAAGAAAGGCTTCCATGGAAAGTGAAACAAAGGAAATTAAAAGTCCTTCCTAGAACCTGACCAAACTACACTCATTATGTCAAATGCACTTGTTCATATTCAGATGGAGTCAGTTTGGAGTAGATATGATAGCAGCTCATTTTGAAAATGGAGGGGAATAACAGCGATATAGAATGATATCAATCATCCTAATAGTGTCAGTCTTGTATACAAAAGTAAATGTGACCAAATTTATATTGCTCCTTCCACCCCAAGGACTTGTATGAAATCAGCAGATCACAAGACCTTTTCTCTAATTGGGCTGATTCAACTCGCTCAACCAACATATGCAAGATGGACCAATACTGATGGAGTTGGCAGTCTAGTAGGGGAAATGGACCACACAGTAAAATATTAAAAACATAGAACTTCCCTGGTGGTGCAGCGGTTAAGAATCTGCCTGCCAGTGCAGGGGACACAGGTTCAATCCCTGATCTGGGAAGATCCCACATGCCGCGGAGCAACTAAGCCCGTGCGTCACAACTACTGAGCCTGCACTCTAGAGCCCACGTGCCACAACTGCTGAAGCCCAGGTGCCTAGAGCCCCGTGCTCTGCAACAAAAGAAGACAGTGCAATGAGAAGCCCGTGCACCGCAACGAAGAGTAGCCCCTGCTCGCCACAACTAGAGAAAAGCCCATGCGCAGTGTCGAAGACCCAATGCAGCCAAAATAAATAAATAAAATAAAATAAAATATTAAAAACATATAAGAAATCCATATGAAATTGTACAGCAGTTACAATAGGGAGAACAAGCATGTTATATTCATTTTATCCTTCATAATTTTAGAAACAAACAAAAATAAGTTTTCCATTGATAAGCCTAGTTATTGATATTTCTCCTTTCCTGACTAAAGGAATGGAAAACAATGAAGAGAAAGAAAAGATTAAAATTAAGTCCCATCTTTGATGAGGTGAATAACCACACAGATGCTGAACCACAGTATATGATGAAATGCTGCCAATTAAAGTAAAACTTGGGCAGTGTGAAGGGGACATACTGAAGGAGAGGGAACACCTCCAATATAGTCTTCAGCATAGGTGGTAAAGCCCCAAAGGCAAAACCTTGCTTGAAAAGGCAAAGTAGGAACCAAAGGGCAGGATGCAGAAAAGAAGCAGGATCAGTCAGGGAAATGTTCAGATGCAGCACCTTTGTGAGGTGCAGGCTACACACACGTCATGATGGAGGAGAATTTACCGATGGCAACGACCCTGCAATGCTGATCTTGGTGAGCAGAAAGGGTGATTGTTTTCACCCTTCCAAAAAACAATGCTGGATTTTTGAGGCAGGGAGACCCCTGCTAACTGTGAGCAGGGGCGTATTACAATGCAAAGTGCTGACAGGAAAAAATGCTAGGAGACAGCAGACACTGGCACAGAGTGTGAAAGGTAGGTATAATTGGTCCTCTCACAAACAGAAGGGGAGATACAGCAGGAAAACATGAAGATAATGCAAAAGAAGAGTTGACAGGAATAACATGAAGATCACCTAACCAGGGAGGAATCCAGTCTTTTCATGGGCTCACAGGGATGTTATGGGGAAGTCTGAGTTTCGGAGACAGGTGTGGCTTTCTTTAAAAAAAAAAAAAAAGATGACAATCAAAGAGAACTCATTTATTTCTGTGTGGAGCAAGAACAGAGAATGGACAGGCATTTCTCAAAAATGAGAACATGACAGTACAATGGCAAATAATCGTAGTGAATACAAGTAGGCTGGCATTTCAAAAGAAATCAGGAAGAAGCCCTCTAAATGAACTTAGACATCAGGAGAACATGGACTTAATATGACAGGAGGGGCATATAAGCAACTAAGGAATATAACATTTTTGCAGAAATTTTCAAGAGAAGTATTAGGAAGTCTTAAGCCAAGAATGAGGTAAGGCATCTCAAAATATGAAAAATAACAAAAGGGCCTTTCAGTTAATATTATAGCCAGAACTCGGAGAGAAGACCTTACCTGTGTCCTTCCGGATTTGCTAGCCAAATGTGGGAGGCCTTCACAGGTACTTCTCAGGGCTGGCTGAGTGTTACTCTCTAGCCATCCCCCCCACACCCCCAGGGCTCAGGAGGTTCGCGTTCTTATTTATTCTTTATAGCTGCCGGTGTCCTTTCCATCTCTTGATGTTTCTCTTGCTTTTTTGTCCCCAAAACTAAGCTATGGTTTGACAGTCATTCCTGAGTGCCAATTCCATGATACTCCTGGAAAAAAGGAATATACACTCATTAGTTATTTAAGGGCTTAAGTGGTAATCTGTAAGGGGGAAATATATAGGCGATAACAAACTTGAGAAATCAAAAATCTCTCCATCCCATGGCATCTAACTACTTCTCCTTTGCTTTGGAGCACTTCACATCTGTCTGCCTTCTGCAAACATTTGTCTTTCTTTAGGTGAATCTGACGTTGTCTTTATTCCTTCTGTGAAATAGAGATCGAGGGGTATGAGAAATAAATAATGGATTTTACTGACTTTTTCCCTCAGAAAAGCCCCTAATTCCCAAAGTAGAACAGTAGGTGAGAACTAGCTCCACTCAGGTAACTGCTTATCTCAAGCAGGTAATGGAAGCTCTGGGGACCCACCTAGCTTAGTAGGTGTCCTGTGCACACCAAGTTTGCCTTGGATCCTTGCTTCTAAAATTATGGGATGGCCATAGTCTTTTCACAACTCACCAGAATTAACTTGAATAACAAAATAGTCTCAATTTAAAATATTTCCTCTCATAATTCTTTTTCCTAATTGTTTGGCATCCTCTGCCTTCTCTCGCTCTTTTTTAAAAAAAATATTTATTTGGCTGTGTCGAGCCTTAGTTGTGGCACGCGGCCTTCTCTCTGGTTGTGGTGCACGGGCTCCAGGGGGCATGGGCTCAGTAGTAGCAGCGCGTGGGCTTAGTTGCCCCATGGCATGTGGGATCTTAGTTCCCCGACCAGGGCTCGAACCTGCATTCCCTGCCTTGGAAGGTGGATTCTTAACCACTGGACCACCAGGGAAGTCCCCGCCTTCTCTTATTTTTAAGTACTAACCTCCTCTGTTCAATAAATAAATAGGAAGCAAGCAATTACAGGCAGACCTCATGTTATTGCACTTCACAGATACTGCGCTTTTTACAAAGTTTGAAGGTTTGTGTCAACGCTGCATTGAGCAAGTCTATTGGCACCATTTTTCCGTCAGAATTTGCTCACTTCGACTCTCTGTGTTCCATTTTGGTAATTCTTGCAACATGTTAAACTCTCCACCAGCAAAAAGAATACAACTCGCTGAAGGCTCAAATGATGGTTAGCATTTTCTAGTAATAAAGTATTTTTGTTTCATTTCATTTCATTTCATTTTTAAATATATATTTATTTATTTATTTGGCTGCATCGGGTCTTAGTTGTGGCACGCAGGGTCTTCACCGTGGCATGTGGGATCTTTCATTGCAGTGCGTGGGCTTCTGTGGCGTGCGGGTTTTCTCTTCTCTAATTGTGGTGCGTGGGCTCCAGAGTGCGTGGGCTATGTAGTTAGTGGCACTTGGGCTCTCTAGTTGAGGCATGCAGGCTCAGTAGTTGTGGCACCTGGGCTTAGTTTCCCCGTGGCATGTGGGATCTTAGTTCCCCGGCCAGGGATCAAACCACATCCCCTGCATTGGAAGGTGGATTCTTTAACACTGGACCACCAGAGAAGTCCCAATAAAGTACTTTTAAATTGGCGTATATACGTTGTTTTTTTAGACATAATGCTATTGCACACTTAATAGACTACAGTGTAGTGTAAACATAACTTTTACATGCACTGGGAAACAAAAACTCCGTCTTAGTTTCTTAATGCAATATTTATTTTATTATGGTGGTTTGGAATTGAGCCTGTAATATCTCTGAGGTATGTCTGTGTTAGCAGAAAACCCCAGAATGGGATGACTTTGATATCTTGTGCTGGGAAGGTATATGTATTTGTTCATAGCTGTAGTTTTTATATGTTCTTTAGGGCAACGGTCCCCAACCTTTTTGGCACCAGGGCCCGGTTTCATAGAAGACAGTTTTTCGACAGACCAGGGGTGAGGGGAGATGGTTCAGGCAGTAATGGGAGTGATGGGGAGCCATGGGGAGCAGCAGATGAAGCTTCACTCGCTCGCCCACTGCTCACCTCCTGCTGTGCGACCCGGTTCCTAACAGGCCATGGACCACTACCGGTCCGCAGCCTGGGGTTGTGGACCCCTGCTTTAGAGTACTTGTCATATATAATACCTTTGGCTGGCCAAATTGATTGTAAGATGAAAATAGCTACCAATGATCATGGTCTTTCATTATATCGAGGCGTTTCACAGACAGTATTTTATTTATTTTTTAGTTTTTACTTTTTTACCATCTTTATTGGAGTATAATTGCTTCACAATGCTGTGCTAGCTTGTGCTGTACAAACAGACAGTATTTTAAATTCCAGGTGTACCATCACCTAAATAGTGCTAAGAACCATTGCCTAGTTTTTTCACAAGGGGGAGTATCTCTTAGACTTTCATTTTTGCTTCCTCTTCTCTGACTTTGAGAAGTCAGGCAATTACACGTAATTGTGAAATTAACATTTAGAAGAACCTTAAAATCCTAAGACCACAAGGAGGTTATAAGGGAAACCTAGTTATGGAGGAGAGATTTTCTAGCCTGGATAAGCTGCTTCTCAAAAGAACTTATGCATTGTCCGGACTAATCATCACTGGCAATGTTGAGAAATCATTATAAGACAGCAGAGATTTCCATCCCCAAGACTGAAAGTGAACACATGTTCTGATTTTTCAAAGACCAAGGAGAAGATGAATTGCACAAATGTGTGACCAGGAAAGATGGGGTGGTTGACAATATAAAATGCCAGTAAGAGGTCAAGCGGGGACAGCTGAGAAGAGGAGGCTGGAGCTGGTGGTTAGAACTCGCTTGAGATCGCTGTGGAAGCCAAAGCTCTGAGGGAACATGAGCTTAGTGTCCTCCCTGAGCGTCATCTGGAGACGGAGTCTTTAAAAAGGCGGTTGGTGAGCCCTTAACTACGGAAGTGGAGGTCACTGTGAGTTAGGGTGGGCTCATCATTAACAGGTCCTGCCAGCCGAGACTCATTTCACTGGACTAATAAATACAAGAAATGCAGTTGGCTTGAAGGACACGATCTCCATCTGAGCAGAGTTTTGACAGTGTTTTCAGTCCTAGCCTTGAGGACTGCGATCAACCAAGATCAACTTAACATTATTGAAACTGATGACTAAGGGACGGATGTGCAGCTGGAGTATGTTTCTCATAGTCTCCCTCTGGCCCTCCTGTTGGCCATCTCAGCTGGGGAGACTTGGACAAGGCAAGGGATAGCCTGCTGATCAGGGGGCACAGTAGTGATTAGCGAATACATTGAATGACACAACTGAGACCAAAAGAAACAGGAATGAAAAAGAGAAAAGAAGGAACAAGGTCCAGAGGAGACTTGCTGGCCTGGATCAGTGGAATGAATCTCACAAGATGGAGACCGATAGCAGCAAAGTGCCACTTTTTGCTCAGATACACCAGCCACTCAAGTACCAGCTTGTGGGGACAGGGCTGATCGATGGTAAAAACAAAAATAACCAGACACCAAAACCAAACAAACAAACAAAAACACGCACAAAAAGCCTCACATAATCTCATACCTCACACAATTACAATACAAATGAATGTTGACGTTGAACATGACAGAAATGGAAATGACCTTACTTTGGACCTCATTTTGTGATTGCATTCATTATAATAACAGAGAGCACGGTAACTACTTAAAATATTCTTTCGTATTTATATATGCACATCCTCAGTTAAGAGCAAAATTTGGTAAACCATGTAACTTTTGGTTTGGAAAAAACCAATTGATGGAGTGTGAGTGACATCAGAAACTCTGCTGAACAGATCACACCTGCAGAGTTGTGAAGGTTCATCCCCAGCATCCAGTACGTAACATGTTTTCAGAGAAAGACCACTATGGTGGTTAGGAACCAGAAAATGAACGGGTAAGTGGGAGAAAAGGAAAAGAGCACAGATCACTAGGAACTGGTGGAGATAAGGAGTGGGGATAGGAGAGACACAGCAGGCTAGAGGGATACACCTGTACTTGATGAGTCATATTCCTGGGTGACTCTGGTGTTTCTGTGCCAAGACTTCTGAGTACAGCTAGTGATGACTCACATGCTATAGCCACTGTACTTGATCTCAGAAAGAACCTGCATCATAGCACACTGTACTTTCCCTCTGTGACATTTAACACAACAACAACTAAATAACTATGTGAGCACTTATCTCTCTGCCCATCTAGATGCTAAGTTAAGTCCATGGGAACAAACACTGTGTTAGTCTCTGTCATCCCTGTATTCTTAATGCCTAGTGTACAGACATAATGAGCATGTACTAAGCACTCTATCAACATACTTGAATGAATTTTTTTTTAACATTGCTCAGCAATTCAGTAACTGCCCTATATTGTGGAAATTTTTAAAACAGAAAATACAATGAAAAGAAATCACGTGTTTCATGTTAGCGAAAGGACATTGCAGCCTGCAAACGAAAGATACATATCTCAATACAATATAAGGAATAATTTTGACAATTGAACACAGTTCATTAAGCAGATTATCAGGTAAATCTCATCACACTCATAGGATATGTCACATTCTCTCCCCATAATGCATTAAGTTAGAAATCAGGAACAAAGAGATAAATAGAAAATCTCCATATAGAAATTTTAAAGCACACCCTTAAGAAAAGAACAACTGTGTGGGTCAAAAAAGAAGTCATAAAGGAAATTGAAAATATAGATAAACAATAATAGCACTATATACTTTTTAAAGGGGAATGCAATAAAGCAGTATTGAGAGGGAAATTTAAAGCCTTAAATGTTTATATGAGGACAGGAATAGGATGGAAATCAATGAGTTGAACATCTAGCACAGGGAGTTAGGAAAAGAACAACAGATTAAAACTTCCACAAGTCAGAAAGAATAAATTAGTAAGACTGGAAAACTTCTGGCAAGACTGAATAGGAGAGAGACAGGGGACAGGGAAGGAAAGGGAAGAGAAGGGAAGAGTGGGGGAGGGGAGGGGAGGAGAGGAAAAGAGAAGGTGGTGGGGGAGAGAACAAATATAAACTATTTTTTTAAAGTATAGATGCTTCTGAGGTCAAGACGATAATAAAATCATAGCATTTTCAGCTGTATAGCAATAAAGTTGAAAACTTAAATGTTCAAAATTCTAGAAAAATGTAACTGACTCAAGAAGAAATAAACTATAAAAACTGAGTTAGTTGTAAAAACAACAAAAACAAACAAAAAATGAAAACTTTCCCCAAAGAAAAGCCTGTGCCCTGATGGTTTTATATGTTAAATCTAACAATCAACAAGTAATTTCAAACTATTACAACTCTTCCAGAGAACAAAGAAAACAAACTTAACTCATTTTTTTGAGACTGCCTAACTTTAATAACTAAATTATCCAAGGAGAATAAATCCTATTAACTATAGAGACAGACATCTTAAACAGAATATTAACAAAACAATCTAGCAAGCTATAAAGAATAATAATCATGAAAAAAATGGATTTATCCTAGTAATACAAACCTGGATCAACATTAGAAAGATCAGTCTATTAATTACCAGTGAAAAACCTGTATGATTATCTTAACTGATGAAGAAAAATCATTTGATCAAGTCGATATCTATTCCTGACTTATTAAAAAAAAAAGATCCTTAGCAGTTAGGGATAGAAAATAACTTTCCTACACTGATAAATAATATCTATCAAAAAAAAAAACCGAGTTGAAACTCAGTATTATATTTGATAGTGAAAAGGTAAAAGTATTCCTGTTTAAGACCAGGAGTAAGAATGCTTTCTATTACAACCCCCATTCAGCTTTGCGTTGGCAGTACTAAAGGCCAGCTCAATGATATAAGAAAAAATAAAATGAGACGTATGAATATTATAAAGAAAGAGGCTGTTATCCTCCAGAGCTTATTCATTGTCTACCCTGAAAACCTCAGATCTCAAAGAATATTTAGATGAATTGTTAGAATCGATGAGGGTTTATCAAGGTTGCTGGATACAACATAAATATTCACATCACTTGTATGTCTATATGCCGGCAATTGTTAGATCACACCACGCTTTTAGAAAATATCTTTCGCACAAGTCCCCAAAACATAAAGGATTAGTAATGAATAGAAAAAAAATTGGTGAAAAGACTTTATGGGGAAATTTTAAAAGTATATTGAAAAATAATAAACAAGATAAAAATAAATGAAGAGTTATAACAGTGATACCAATGTTAAAGATGTGCCTTTCACCCTGGAACCATTACTGAGGACCAGCCTGAACTGTTGGGGTCCAACCTTTACTTGGTCCTGGACTTGCAGTCACTCCTCGTTCTCAGCAGGGATGGAGCATCAATTTCCATCACTAACGTCAGAATTCTTGGATATTACTCACCTGGAGATGCTTGAATCTGTCTCTGAGAAGGGTGACA
Source organism: Aethalodelphis obliquidens (assembly GCF_003676395.1). Lineage (NCBI taxonomy): Eukaryota > Metazoa > Chordata > Mammalia > Artiodactyla > Delphinidae > Aethalodelphis > Aethalodelphis obliquidens. The sequence continues at coordinate 4,468,258 of NW_020838035.1, read as the reverse complement.
GAGCAGGAGACCAGATGCTGTGTTTCATCTTTCAGTAAAATGCTTCTAGGAGCATGTGCATTTAAAAACACATTTTAAACATTTCTATGCAGGCACTGCTGCAGGATCACAGCTGCACAACCAATTTTTTTACACCAAGGAATATCTCACCCATGATGAATTCAGCAACTTTATTTTTCGTTTGTGCATATCTCCCCTTTCCGTATTTCATTCCTTAAATATGCCATTTATGCCTATAAAGCAATGCCCATGACAGTGAGATGCCACTGTCTTTATCTCCAAAGTGGTGACAGCTAATTTATTACTTTCATTTATATCTGCAAGGAGTTTGTGGAGCAAACTTACAGTCTAGAACTCTGTAAGTAACAATTCCCTCTGATCTCTTCATCAATATGTCTAGGACAGGCTGAGTCGTGGAGAACATATTTTTGTTAGTGTTATCTAGATCAGGGCGGGGGAGGGCAGTGACCAACTGTGACTGAAGAACTAAACAAAATAAAAAATGGTACTTTCCAAAACTCCTGCGTTGTATTTATTTTGAAATATTTTAATCACAGTGTGTTGATTGGTGCGGTCAAATTGTACCAATTGTCTGCTGATTTAGCTGCAAGAAGACATACTTTGGAAGATAACAGTGTTATATAATATAACATTAAATTATTACATTATATTTTATATATTATAACATTGTTATAACATTTTATAACAGTAAATATTAAATAACTTAGTATTAAGCTAGAAGCAACTCTCAGCCATGAGTCTTGAGTCTTTGTTTCATGTCTAACGATACTTATCCTCTGCCTGTTCCTTGATATGTGATCCTGGCACTGTCTGCAATGAGCTGGTCCAGAGCTTCAGCAAGCACTCCTATTTAGCATTACTTTGAGGTGCAATTCTGGACATCTAAAGTTCAGGGGTCATGAGGCTGGCGGATGGACTTGGGAAAGGATTGAATGCAGGCCTCTTTATCAAGAGACAGGAAACAAACTTTGTGGAATACGGTTCACATTTTCAGCTGTATCAAAAGCCTTACTTTTTTGCTTTTGGTCTCTTCATAGTACTGTCATGACTTACCATCCCAACCTGTAAAAATATTCTGTGGCTCAGATGGCCCAGAATTGATTCTTGAAAGTTTTTTTTTTTTTCCCCCTTTGGTTTTGTTATGTCTCCTTTGTTGTTGTTTTTAATCTGGGAGGATCACTGTCATTTGTTCCTTTGTTAGATAATCTGCCTTTGAGCAAACATCATTACCAACATTTGACCTAAATGGAGTCAATTATTGCTATTTTCTCATGCTTTAGTGGTAAATTCAATCTGGACAAGTTTATTAAAAGCAAATTAGGGCTTCCCTGGTGGCGCAGTGGTTGGGAGTCCGCCTGCCGATGCAGGGGACGCGGGTTCGTGCCCCGGTCTGGGAAGATCCCACATGCCGCGGAGCGGCTGGGCCCGTGAGCCATGGCCGCTGAGCCTGCGCGTCCGGAGCCTGTGCTCCACAACGGGGGAGGCCACAACAGTGAGAGGCCCGCGTACAGCAAAAAAAAAAAAAAAAAAAGCAAATTAAAACTAAAATTAAACTTAAGGTTACTTTCTTTATTCCAGTAATTTAAACAGCACAGAGTAAAACAGATACGTTTCCATTGTTGATTCTGGTTCTTTTCCCTTTTCTTTCAGCAAGAACTTTATACGATATTGCCCACTGAAGATGGAATTCAGCATGAAGGCCATCTTGGCCTCCATCAAAGAGATCACTGAGGGCTTCCCTGATGGCACAGTGGTTGAGAGTCCACCTGCCGATGCAGGGGACATGGGTTCGTGTCCCGGTCCAGGAAGATCCCACATGCCGTGGAGCGGCTGGGCCCGTGAGCCATGGCTGCTAGGCCTGCGCGTCCGGAGCCTGTGCTCCGCAACGGGAGAGGTTACATCAGTGAGAGGCTCACGTACCGCAAAAAAAACAAAAACAAAAACAGAGATCACTGAAAAGCCAAAGGGCCTCTAGGATGTCACACCTCATGATGTACAGAGGGCGCAGTGCACTCTACAGAATTGGGCTTGAAAAGTAAAGAAGGCAGACAGAGTTTCCTCTCTTACTGGAATCTTCTGGAAACCATAGCCATGGGGTATTCCCGAATGCCTCACATCCTTTAAGCAATGTTTAATGGCCACCTGTTGCATGAGGGCTCATCAGGGGAAAGGACCATTTCACGACAACCTAGGACCCTGGCCCTAAACTTCGGTGTCCAGGCTAGTGGGGCTGGGCCATGTGGAGAGTTTGTTTTGCCAGGACAGGAGGTCTTGAGGGCCTGGAATCCAAGAATTTCCAGGAGGTCCTTCACCATGTTCCTGCCAAGTCCGTGGCCACCACACCACAAAATGGCAGAGCCCAGGTTCATGTCCTCGATAAGGATCCCGTGCCTTTTTCATTGTGCTGACTCTCTTTGCCATGGTGGGGCTTTTTATGGCCTGGTAGGGTAAGGGCCTCAGTGTTCTAGCCGCAGGTGATGGAGAGACTGCCTGCCTTTGGTTCCTCGAATCACTGACCTGGGAGCCCCATCACGTGGGGCCCCAAGCAGAGGCCCCGGGTAGCCACCTCTGGGATGTCCTAGCTTAGGTGCTGCTGAGAGTTTGTCAATACTTGTATCTCCTCTCTGCCTTAATGATCAATGTGTCCAAAGTCACAAACTCAAACCACAGCACATGGAAATAATACTTATCCTATGACTGCCATAAATGCACTCCAGTGTCTCAAATGTATTTCATCGATCATTCTTTAAGGTACAAAAGACGTGTGTCAACATAGAAACAGTCTCTATTCTGGGGAAGAAACTCCATGAATGTGTGTACTATTGACTCTCAGTCAAAGATGCCATTTTCCTCTTTGCGGGCCATCGACGTTTTGCACCAAGCCCTCTCTTCTTAGATAATTGCACTTTACACTTTGGCATCACGTTCTGAAGGCTTGAGGCTGAAGTTTCTACTGCCCTTCCACGAGGAGGACAGCCTGTGGTCCCCACAGTGAGATCTGGTTCTTTCTGCTCATTCGTGGCGTGACGTGGAGAGCAGGGAGCTGATTTGCAGAAGGACCGCTTGGTAGACAGGTAAGAAACTCCACGTTTATTTAAATGTAAGCTTAACTGCGGCAAATATGGAAAAGCCTCTGGGAAGATTTCTTTTACGGAGCACATTTCTGTTGCCTAGGATATGAATCCTTAAAGTCTGTCTGAGTAGCCGGAATTTACAAACAGGAACCTTCCCTGTTTCGCATGGTTCCGTGTTGGCGCGTGTTTGAAATGCCCTTTGAGTTGCTAATTACTTTGTTTGTATTCTATGCTCAAACAATCACATGGGCGGGTTTTCACCTTGGTATTTTGGCTCCTAGAATGGTAGGTACATGAAAAGCTTTGATTCTCATCCAGGAGGTATCATGTGGGAGTGAAGTCTCCAAAGAAGCAGTGGTAGGATGCCCCTTTGCTGCTGTATTGTTTTTTTAATGGAACCCACGTTCAGAATTCCCCAAGGAAGTAGCTGAGACAGTGATGCTGAACCTTACTTCAAAAGGGCTATTCTCAAGTCTCCTTGAGCATATTAATGTCCAGAATTATATAGGAGCTGCTGTGTAAAGCTCCAGGAGCAGCACCTATGTAAATGGATCCACCAAGTGGCCCCATGAACTTGGACCGCCATCTTGTTGGTGGTGCAGCCTTGACCCTAGGGGTGCAAGACTGGGGCTGCATCCAAAGGTTTCTGTGACATCCATTGACCCCACCCATCATAAAAATCATTCTCGCTTTTCCTCTAGTCTTATTTTATGGATAAAAGCTTGGCTTGTTAAGTGAGTACGTCTGAATTAGACCCTGAAATTCTGAGTTTGGAGACGCCAGGAGAGCAATGGTTATTCTCTTCTTTGAAAACATGAATAATTATTGTCTGGGGAAGTTTCATTTTAGAAGGTGAATGCAAAGAGGCCCAGCACGTATGGCCCAGTAGGGGAAGCCCAGTCTACTCTGCATGCTGGATGTATTCTTTCCACTCTCAAATGCAGTGTCAGCCCATCTCTGTGCACTGCCCACTCCCCTACCCATGGGGGACCCTACAATGATATTTTCTGCCAAAAAGGACATATTTATTTTAAGAGGCCCTTTGCAGCTCCCTTCTTGCATTCTGCAGAGTTCCACAACACTAAGTAAGTGCTGTATCCACCTTTAGTTTTAAATAGCAGCATACCTTCCAAAACCTGATTTGACAACATGGCTAAACGTTGGATGAACAGAGCTCATCGCTGACTTAAGTCAAAATCTGTTGTCTAGAGCTACGGTGTTTAGTAAAAAACTGGTAAAACGATATAATGTTTTTCCGTTCAGATTTGCTTAAACAGGTGAAAGTACTCTGTGCTTGGAAAGTATGATTATACCTTTCATGTTATCAGATGCAATAGATTGTGTGCCTTAGTTGTGAGTAGGGGTTAGAGGCTAATTAGGTTTTGCAAAGATATCTGTTCCAAAGAGCTGGGAGATCTGCCTTTGTTCCTAGAATGGGCCTCCCTCCCATGGGGACATTCTTTCATACCCCCTTGGTTTCTCACCATGATAGAGTCGCCCTTGATACAGCTGCCAAGAGACAGTGACCCCTGTGGGCCTGGGGGGGTGGAACACCAGGCCATCTGTGGACAAATGAGGTGCAACGCCCATGTCCACCTCAAGAGACAGTGACCCCTGTGGGCTTGGGGAGGTGGAACACCAGGCCATCTGTGGACAAATGAGGTGCAACGCCCATGTCCACCTCAGGAGCGAGTGCCTTCCGGGGAGTTTCTGTGGGTGGCTGGCTGGTTCGTAATCGGGTATCTCACCTTTCTGTGATTTTGGAGGCGTCCACACACTCCACGTCCACATGGAGGGGGGTTTTCACAGATGCTTTGGGGACCAGGCTGTCTATTGGAGCCCTGCCGGGGGTTGAAGAAGCATAGTGAGTGTACAGGGCAATGTACCCGTGGAGCTGCTGGTCTCGGTAGACCCTGGGAGTGAGCCAACAGCGTTAGCCAGTGCGGGGATGCGTGGGCACAGTTGTGGTGATGATGAAAGGTAGTCTTTGGCCCATAAATCATCAAGGAGGGAGACAGGCTAGCAACGGGAGCATTTTGGGGGTGGGGCCCTGGCAGCAATATCTGAAAAGCTCCCCGGGTGGTTCCAGCACGCATCTGAGGCTGAGACCAGTGGACCAGGACTTCCTGAGAAGCCCCGGACAGCTGGGCCCATCTGGTCATTGAGCCCGCCTGTGTCTCCTGAGCTCCGGCCCCTCCGCCCTGGCTCCTGACCCAGCCTCTCGCTGCTCTCCCACCTCCAGGACATTTACCTTTACACTGAGGACCTCCACTCTCTCAGCCTGTTCACCCGCCGTCTCTTCCACCATCCGCCCTTCCCTGAGGCTGCCGCTACCCTGCACTGCTCCCCGCTGGGTGGCCGCTTATCTTTGCCCTGAGCATCTCTGGGGAACGGCACTCACTGAGCTCTTGCCCTTCTCACCCACAGGACCTTCTCCATCATTCCCCTCCAGCCACCTCCATGGCCATGCCTTGCATCTAAGTTTCATGCAGCGCCAAGACCCTCCTGAAATCCCAGATGCAAACCTCCCAGTCTCTAACTTACACTCCCTGTGGTATTCCCATAGGATGAAAACTGCCCTTCGTAGAGCTCTCCCCCTGGGCTTCCATGCCCTCTTCACATCACACTGTTTTGTCTTCTTAATCCTCTAGTTGTCCCTCATCTGTGTCCTTGGGGGTTCCGACGCTTGTGTCCACCCACTAAAGGTTGTTCTCATTTTCAACTGTCTTCTCGGGCAGCTTATTCAATCCGGGCTTCAAAAAGAGCAATCTTCTTCTGTACATTCCCATAGCACCTTGTGCTGTGCTGAGACCTGCCACAGAGCATTCACATTGTCTATTTACTTGTCAGTCTCCCAGCCTGCATTAGTCAAGTTCTCCAGGGAAACAGAGCCAAGAGGATCTCTGTAGATACAGATGTAGAGACCAGGGAATTTGTGTCTATCTAGCTATAGCTAAATCTGTCTATTGCTATAGAGAGAGTTGGAGGCAGATTTTGATAGATGGACAGATTCAATAGAATTACAATGAGCTGCGGTATAGATAAAGACCTATTGTAGTCATCTATCTATCTATCTGCATCTTTGTCTCTGTAGATAGATAGCTGTAGATGTAGCTATCGATAGGTAGTAGGGACAGAGATACCTGTCTGTAGTTACATCTGTAGCTATAGATAGATGTATTTGTATCTATGTATCCATCAGGAGATTTATTTTAAGGAGTTGGCTCATGTGATGGTGGCAGCTGGCAGGTCTGGTATCTGCAGGGTGGGCCGGAAAGCTGGAAATTCAGGCAGAGATTCTATGTGGCAGCCTTGAGAGAGAATTGCTTCTTCTTTGGGAAACTTTCATCTTTGCTTTTAAGGCCCTCGCCTGATTAGATACGACCCACCCACCATCCCACCATCCCCTGCCCAACCACATTATGGGAGGGTAATCTGCTTTACTCAGAGTCTGCTAATTTCAATGTAGTCACATCTAAGAAAAACCACATGTGGACCAACATTTAAATGACTGGGCCCCGTAGCCTCGTCAATTGATACATAAAATTAATGATCACATCACACCACCCATCTCAAGTACTGAGAGCAAGCACCTTACCCAGCACCTTATGTGTAAATACTTTGTGTCTAACTCCTATACAGAGGTAACAGTAGCAATGATCTGTACAGTTTACTGAGTTTATACTACGTACCAGGCTTTGTTCCTTGGCCTTTGCATGTGATATGATATTGAATCCTCACAGCTATCTTTGAGGCAGGTAATTTTGCTTTATGTGAGGTGACTAAGTTCAAAAAATTCCAATTTATAACCCAAATGGATATAATCAGTGAGTGGCACAGCTGGGCTTTGATCCAGGTCTCTTGGATTCTCGCTATAACCCCGATATTCCAGCACTTTCTACTCTTTCCCTCACCTACATTGGTACATAGGGTATAATCCTATGCTCAGATGGAAGACAAATGTGCCTTTTCTGCATCTCTTGAATTGTTTCTATAAATGAGTATTTATGAACAACCTTTCTCCTCTCAAGTGTGTAAAAAAAAAGAAAAAAATTCCTAGGGTTGCATTAAGCCTCTTATAACCCAGAGTCTCTCTTGACCCTCAGCTGCCTCTTGTTTTAAAACAATACTGGGAAAGAGATAAATCAATAGCTCTCCTGGCAGAGCCCTTACACGGGCTTTAGGGTATCATTACCATAACATTATGCGTCAGGAAGCAGTTTTCCAAATGACACTTCCGTGACCCCAAAGAGCCTTAAATCAAAGAAGAGAGTCTTGGGTTGTGACCATTTAGTGCAAAAAACATGCATCGACTTCTGGTTTTATAAACAATCAAGAAAACATCACACAGAGGACAAAGTTATTTAGCTTATGATTCTTTGGACTACTGTCTGGGTCCAAGTAGACGTCACTGTTTTCTCTTCATTGTTTCTTGTCAGTGTTTTCAGATCCAGACCCTAACATTGCAGGGTATTATCAGGAAAAACAAAAACAAAAACTTGCATGGCAGTTGGGAATTCTTGACTGGAATATTTGTAAAAGCGGGTTAGAAATGTCTTGGGGGATGGGACCATGTCTTATTCAACATTGTATCCCCGGCTGCTTGAACAGTGCCTCATTCTAAACACAGGGGAGCCCCAGACCCATTTCTTCAATTGAGTCATTGAATCCCCCAAAGTGGGGAATCAGGTCGTTGCATAACAAGTTGGTTTTCCTCTTTATCCAATAGCTTAGTTCTCCAGAAAACATATAGATTGTGCCTTTCTCATGCAGTTTCCAGTACATTTTCCAGAAAATAAGATGTATGCTAATGCCATTTCAATTGAAAGAGGTTTTGACTAAGAGTATTACGGTCATTTGAAAAGAGTAACTTGCTCTTTATGTTATGCAAAAGACTTTGTCTGAAAGCACCTGCCTAGTCAATAAAGCTGTCCATTGCCTGTAATATAGATGTAGGTCCCCCGTCCACATCCTGGAGCACAGTTCTCGGGAAAGTACCAGAGCAGGCGTGCTAATGCCAGTCACGTATCCCTGCATGGTGGGAACAATTGCATTTTCTTTGGAGGAAAATAGGACGGATGAAGAACCTGGCCAACCATCACCAAATACTCCATTCCTCCCTCATGCATGGAATCAGCTTCCAGGAGACTGAAGTGATGGCTGTAGAACCTGTTTCTTTCTTCAGAACAGCCCACAAAATGTCCAGCGTGAAGGGATCAAAACCAACAGCCCAGATGACTTCTCTGAGGGAACATTTCCACGCACCATACGGGGGCTCCTGGCCCCTCCTCGCCCCTGTGTAGTGGAAAATCACTCCTCACCTCCAGCTCTGAGCAGGGAGGGGCTGTGCCCTGCCCAAGGAATTTGTCCTCACCTCCCAGCCACCCCCTCTCCCCTTCCAGCGGTCCGTGTGATGAAACAGATTCCTGCTACATCTCTCAGCAGTGGCCAGGGTGCCACTGGCTACAAATGCACTGATAGACACTCACTGTTTCAAGGAAGTGCCAAATAAAAAGTAACTCAGCCAACAAGGAGGAGTTCTGGGCACAGATCAGCTGGTGAAGGAGAAGAAAGGCCCAAGAGAAGAATCCAACTCCGAGGGAACATGGTTCCCTACACGCCCTGCTCAGCGGGGATGCGAGAGCCCAGGATGTGTCCTCTGTGATCCACTGTGGTTACAGGTGGCCACAGTGCTCATTACACACTGTCAGCCCCGTCACTACCAGAAAGCACCCTTGCCTTCTTCCAAAAGCTCCACGTTAAACAGCTTGTGCAAGCATTACTATGTTTTGAGAATCTGTTTATCGGGGGGTCATTCAGCTCGTTAAAAGAAAGCAGAAAGGTTGAGGGGATGCCAGCAGATGAAGCAAGGAGACATATTGACAAATCGATTCCATCAGGGTTGAGAAAAAGCATGCCAGGGTCGGAACTTGCAATGACGTTGGGAGGAACCCTTTGTGAATTTAACCCTAAAAGTCCCACACGGGTTGTGCTTGTCAGAACAAAAAAAGGAAACACATCTGGACTTAGTAAGGAGAGACTTTTATTCAAAAAGGATTCTTGGAAGGAGGGAAAGAGACTGTGGCACTAGGGGCAGCAGGGCTATTGCATTTGGGACAACATTCTATCTATAAGGTCAGCAAGCAACAGTTAGCAAAAGGGGATCCTCTTTTTTTATAGGAGGAGCAAAGTTGATTCCCTTGACCTGTAGTCTAGAAGGAACTAGGCAAAGGGAAGTGGGGTGAAAGGGTGGCATGATCCAATATAGACCACAGGATATTTTCCTAAGAGCACCCTGTGCTGGGGTGAGAGGCTGCTGGCTCAGACAGGGTGGGCCAAAGTTCAAGGTCCTGGGGGGCAAAGGGAGAGGCTGAACCCAAGTTTGGTTCACAAGCATTTCGTTCCAGTTCATCTGTGGGGACAAACCACTCAGGACATCATTTATGAGACAGAGGATGGGAATCTGGAGGGTCTGTGTTGGGCCTTGTCCTGGATGCCCAAAGGGAATATCTGTGAGTTCTGTCTAACTCAGGTGGGGAAGGAAGGTTCTTTGCAGTTAGCAGTTTTCTGGTACACAGAGGATGGGGCAATTCCTTAACCTTCCCTGTTTTCCAGGAGCACAGGGTTTGGGTAAAGTTCAACATTGTCTTGGATACATGGAAACAACCTGAGTGTCCATCGACAGATGACTGGGTGAAGAAGATGTGATACACACACACACACACACACACACACACACACACACACACACACAATGGAATACCACTCAGCCATAAAAAAAGGAATGAAATAGTGCCATTTACAGCAACATGGATGGACCTAGAGTAAGGTTATCATACTAAGTGAAGTGAGTCAGAAAGAGAAAGACAAATACCATATGATGTCACTTATATGTGGAATCTAAAATATGACACAAATGAACTTATGTATGAAACAGAAACAGACTCACAGATGTAGAGAACAGGCTTGTGGTTGCCAAGGGGGAGGGGGAAGGGGAGGGATAGATTGAGAGTTTGGGGTTAACAGATGCAAACTCTTATATAGAGAATGGATAAACAACAAGGTCCTACTATATAGCACCGGGAACTATATTCAGTATTTTGAGAAAAACCATAATGGAAAAGAATATGAAAAAGAATATCTATATCTATACAGATATAGATACGTATAAGTGAATCACTGTGCTGTACACCTGAAACTAACACAAGGTTGTAAATCAGCTCTACTTCAACCACAGCAAACGCAGGCACTAAACCTCAGCAGCAGCGCAGATAAACAAAAACAAGGTTCTGCTCTCTAAAGCAAACACTGTCTTGGGCGAACCCTGTGTAGGGATCTTGGCGGGAACGTCGGTAGAAATTCTCAGCCCCTTGGGCGTGCTGCATCTGCGCACTTGGCATGTGAAGGAAGCAGCTGAGGATGTACAGGGGAATGTTGTGTGTAATCCTGTCTCAGGGAATGCCATCGTGTCACGGTCAGGAGACGGCCACTTTGCTGGTGGAGGCTGCTGTGGGAGTCCCAGAGCATCCAGGGCTCTCCAGGAGGAAGTGCCCCGCCGGGACAAGCTCACTGCACGCCCCCATCAGGCACTTCGGGGCTTGTCTTTGTAACAGCTTCATTGGCATGCAACCCCCACAGCACGCGGTTCACACACGTAAACTCTGCAACGCGGTAGTTTTGAGCAGATTCACAGAGCTGTGCGTCCATCACCACAGTCGATTTTAGGACGTTTTCATTCTCCCCCAGAGCAACCCGGTCCCCGTCAGCACTCACTCCCACCCCCGGCGCATAACCAGTCTCCTCTCCGTGTCTCTGGATTTGCCACTGCTGGGCAATTCCTACAGTCTGTGACCTTTCGTGCCTGACCTCTTTCACTCAGCATCCCGTTTCTGAGGCTCATCCCCGTTGCAGCTGGTGTCACAACTTCATTCCTTTTTGTGATCAGATAGTGCCCCCGCCTTGTAGGGGTGGAGCACGTCCTGTTCATTCATTCATGAGTTGATGGAACGCGGTTAGTTTCTGTGTTTGGGCTGTTGTGAATCATGCTGCTGTGAACATTCGTGTGGGAGTGTGTGTGTGGACAGATGGTTATCTCGCTTCTAAATGTCTCTCATGACCTACAGGGGCCGCCACTCTTACTGGGTGGGGCCCAGTAGGTACCTGCTTACAAGTAACTGCAAGGCGCGGGTCCCTAGGCTGGTGCAGTGCCGCCAGGATTCTGGTGCTGGGAACCCTGTGCAAAAGCAAATGAACATCCTCTCCCCCAACTCCGTACACCCCTGACGTGGCTCATTCTGTCCACGTGCCCTATACCGTAGCCTCTCACTGAACAGCTCAGCCCTTTGGGATCGCTCCTGTTCTCAAGAGACAAAGAGCCTGATCGTGCTGGAGGAAAGCAAACACTGGCGGGTAGAGTACTGGCCTGAACACGGCGACGGCCCTGTCCTCTCTCAAGAAATGCTTGCAGGAATTCCCCGGCGGCCCAGTGGTTAGGACTCAGCGCTTTCACTGCCAGGTCCCGGGTTCCATCCCTGGTCGGGGAACTAAGATCCTGCATGCTGTGTGGCCAAAAAAAAAAAGGAAAGAAATGTTTGCGATGAGGAAATGGTCCGTTTGATCCATTTAGTTAAATCCATTCCAGTTAAATCTATCCAAGGGCATTCAGGCAGCGGCAGACAATCAGCATCGATAGTCAGTCCTCCATGATGCCTCGGTTCAGTCCTGTACACCCATTTCCAGCCTCCTTGGCAGGATGTGTGCCCGTGTGACCCCGTCCTCCCAGGCAGAAGCCGAGCTGAGCAGAAGTGAAGGGTGCCAGACCCAACAGGAGAATTCCCTCCTGTACCTCCCAGCCGGCGGCAGCACTGACACCCTTGGGGACCCTGTGGGCTGTGCCTTGAAGCCGCAGGGAGTGTGACTACTTGGATCCCCGAGTGACCGTGTGGAACAGAGGCTCCGCTGCCCTGCAGCACATGCTCTCCATTGCAGGTGACAGTGACCACGTCTGAGCTGGCCACGTCCGCTCTGCCTGTACCTGCAGCTCAACCTCCTCGGAAGCACCAGCTCTGGTCTGTCAACTGGGGATGATCACAGCACCCACGTCTTCTGTCTGTCCTGCCGGGGGTAGCTTAATGCATGTCAAATGCTTCCTAACTCAATCGGTGTGCAAACATTTATTCTTAGAATGAAGAATTAAGACAGAGGTGAGACATCATTGCCTGTCAGTCAGAGACGAAACTATTTACACAGAGTTGGACTAGGGATGGAGTTTTCAGAAAACATAGAATGAGACCAACAATAACCATATAAAGCAAACTTTAAACACTAAATATCAACCTTGTATGGAACTAGAAAAAGGAAAAACTAAAACCAAGACAGCCCTTTGCAACGGCCATGGCAAAATTGAAGGAAACTTTATCACTGGCAGAAATTCATGGCGTAGAAGTTTGCATCTTTGAACGACTGTCCTCACTTAGATGTACACTCTGGGACAAATTTAACTAAAGAAGAACTTTCCAAAGTGACTGCTTTGTGTAGCAGAAAGGTTCATGTCGCAGAAATAATAGAATCTAATCCAAACACTGGACTTTATCAAATTGTCTGCAGCCCAAAGGGAAGGATTGATTGAAAATGAGACAGAACTACGGGCCATTAATACCTACGATTGTGAGTGCCTGGAGTTTATTGGGTGTGAAGGCTCTTCTAGACTCCAACACGGGGCTGTGGGATTTCAATCAAACACATTTTATGGAATTAGGCAACTTAATGAGAATGTATGTGCTATTTTATTTGACTTTATTTTCAATCTCTCAGCAGCAGACCCTGCGAGATTAAAGCAGTGGTCCAACAACGGCAGGCGACATCTCTGCCGGCGGTTAAAATTGCAGCTCCCTAGCCTGGGGAATGGATTTTGTGAGCCTGACAGCATCGAGACTGTTAGAGGTTCTCAATACATGCAGAATTATAATAATTGTCTCCACTTGTTCTCTCTTTCAGACTCATTAATCGATTTTCCTTTTTGTACTCAAATTACAGAGTACGTTTTAAAATGTTTTATTAATTCTTAGCATATTTCAGACTCCTTGAAAGTAGGTTTCCACTGTGTAAAAGCAGTTGCTTCTTGTTGTATTATTTACGACGGGCATGTTTATTCTTTTTAGCATGAAGAACGCTTCTACCAAACACTGTATTGCTCTCAGGCATCCGGACAGGCACGGAGGTAGGGGCGGTGCCCCTTGTGACTTGTTTTTAATCCTTAACCTTTGTTTCTGAGCTGGTTTGTTCATTTAGTCATGAAACGGTTATTTAGCCCCTACCCTGTAAGAGAGGCAGGGCTTTCTTCTTGCAAACGTAGAGATGACTCGAAGGACGCTTTGGTGGACGTCACGCGCTGGAGGGGAGATAACCACCACGCGGACAGTCTCGATTCCACTTTGCGGTGCATTGTGGGTATGCCTGAACCAATTCAGGAAGTGGGAGGGCCAAGTCAGGAGTCCAGACTGAGGACCAATGCATCCGGGAGGACTGCACGGAGGAGTTGCTTCCAGTTCTCAGACGTTTTCTTTTCTAATGGTACCCTTTCCCTCCCGTGAAATTTTAACACCACGGTTACACTGTGTATCTGTTCACATGCTGCATGCCTGTCTGTGCTTTATACATAAAAATAGTAAGAGTTGTGGCCCTAAGAACCAATCTCTGCCCCTTAGGGGTGTTCCTGTCCCCACTTGAGAATGCATCCTGTACCAAGAAGTGACAGCATGGAGTGGGCAGAAAGGAACTTTAGGCAAGACAGGAAGGAGAGTACTCCCATTCCCATGCTGGCTGAGGAGTCTTACGTGTTTACACGTGACACAATCCACAGAATGCTTCTAAGTCTACAGCTTTGTCTAATTATTTTTACATATATATGTATATTTGTGCACCTTGTAAATGCGTATGTGGTTTACCTGTGTACATTTACGTTGTCGTCCTTTATTATTTTTTTATTGAGGTAGAGTTGATGTGCAATATTATATGTTTCAGGTGTACGACATAGTGATTCACAATTTTTAAAGATTATATTCCATTTATACTTAAAAATTTTTGGCTATATTCCCTCTGTTGAACTATATATATATATTTACTCATAGATCATTTATTTGTTTACTGCACTTATTTAACAAACATTTATTGAGCTATTTTTTTGCCGCACACACCATGTAATGATGATGGCATAGGTATCTTAAAATATAATTATTGAAAATCAAATTAAAACGTAGAAGTAGGAATTTCTGATGCTACCTCAGCATCACCAGGTACTAAAATTGAGAAATAGATTAAGTAGCATTTATTGACTTGTTTCTTTATAAGAGCTTCAATATACGTTGAAATCAATTCTCAAAGCCCACCTGGTATGTTTGAACGATTGTTCATTCCATGTCTCTCTCTCTTTTTTTTTTTCTTTTTTAACATCTCTATTGGAGTATAATTGCTTTACAATGGTGTGTTAGTTTCTACTTTATAACAAAGTGAATCAGCTATACATATACATATGTTCCCATATCTCTTGCATCTCCGTCCCACCCTCCCTATCCCACCCCTCTAGGTGGTCACAGAGCACCAAACTGATCTCCCTGTGCTATGCGGCTGCTTCCCACTAGCTATCTCTTTTACGTTTGGTAGTGTATATATGTCCATGCCTCTCTCTCACTTTGTCGCAGCTTACCCTTCCCCCTCCCCGTGTCCTCAAGGCCATTCTCTACTAGGTCTGCGTCTTTATTCCTCTCCTGCCCCTAGGTTCTTCAGAACCATTTTTTTTAGATTCAATATGTATGTATTAGCATACGCTATTTGTTTTTCTCTTTCTGACTTACTTCACTCTGTATGACAGACTGTAGGTCCCACCACCTCACTACAAATAACTCAATTTCGTTTCTTTTTATGGCTGAGTAATATTTCATTGTATATATGTGCCACATCTTCTTTATCCATTCATCTGTCGATGGACACTTAGGTTGCTTCCATGTCTTGGCTATTGTAAATAGACCTGCAGTGAACATTGTAGTACATGACTCTTTTTGAATTATGGTTTTCTCAGGGTATATGCCCAGTAGTGGGATTGCTGGGCCATATGGTAGGTCTATTTTTAGTTTTGTAAGGAACCTCCATACTGTTCTCCATAGTGGCTTATCAGTTTACATTGCCACCAACAGTGCACCCCTTTTCCCACCTCTTTTCTCCACACTCTCTCCAGCATTTACTGTTTGTAGATTTTTTGATGATGGCCATTCTGACTGGTGTGAGGTGATACCTCATTGTAGTTTTGATTTGCATTCCTCTAATGATTAATGATGTTGAGCATCCTTTCATGTGTTTGTTGGCCATCTGTATGTCTTCTTTGGAGAAATGTCTATTTAGGTCTTCTGCCCATTTTGGATTGGGTTGTTTGTTCTTTTGATATTGAGCTGCATGAGCTGCTTGTATATTTTGGAGATTCCTTCGTCAGTTGCTTCATTTTCAAATATTTTCTCCCATTCTGAGGGTTGTCTTTTGGTCTTGTTTATGGTTTCCTTTGCTGTGCAAAAGCTTTTAAGTTTCATTAGGTCCCATTTGTTTATTTTTATTTCCATTTCTCTAAGAGGTGGGTCAAAAAGGATTTTGCTATGATTTATGTCATAGAGTGTTCTGCCTGCATTTTCCTCTAAGAGTTTGATAGTGTCTGGCCTTACATTTAGGTCTTTAATCCATTTTGAGTTTATTTTTGTGTATGGTGTTAGGGAGTGTTCTAATTTCATTCCTTTACATGTAGTGGTCCAGTTTTCTCAGCACCACTTATTGAAGAGACTGTCTTTTCCCCCTTGTATATTCTTGCCTCCTTTATCAAAGGTAAGGTGACCATATATACATGGGTTTATCTCTGGGCTTTCTATCCTGTTCCATTGATCTATGCTTCTGTTTTTGTGCCAGTACCATACTGTCTTGATTACTGTAGCTTTGTAGTATGGTCTGAAGTCAGGGAGCCTGATTCCTCCAGCCCCGTTTTTCTTCCTCAAGATTGCTTTGGCTATTCGGGGTCTTTTGTGTTTCCATACAAATTGTGAAATTCTTTGTTTCAAATTCTGTGAAAAAATGCTGTTGGTAGTTTAATAGGGATTGCATTGAATCTGTAGATTGCTTTGGGTTGTATAGTCATTTTCACAATGTTGATTCTTCCAACCCAAGAACATGGTATATCTCTCCATCTGTTGGTATCATCTTTAATTTCTTTCATCAGTGTCTTATGGTTTTCTGCATACAGGTCTTTTGTCTCCTTAGGTTTATTCCTAGGTATTTTATTTTTTTTGTTGCAGTGGTAAATGGGAGTGTTTCCTTAATTTCTCTTTCAGATTTTTCATCATTAGTATATAGGAATGCAAGAGATTTCTGTGTTGGGCTTCCCTGGTGGCACAGTGGTTGAGAGTCCGCCTGCCGATGCAGGGGACACAGGTTCGTGCCCTGGTCCGGGAAGATCCCACATGCCACGGAGCGGCTGTGCCCGTGAGCCATGGCTACGGAGCCTTCGCGTCCGGAGCCTGTGCTCCGCAACAGGAGAGGGCAAAACAGGGAGAGGCCCACAAACCCCAAAAAAAAAAAAAAAAAAAAGATTTCTGTGTTGCACAATATATTTTTGTTGCTTGTTATTTTATACATAGTAGTTTGTACCTCTTAATTCCCTTCTGCTATTTTGCCCCCCCTGTTCCCTCTGCCCATTGGTAATCGCTAGTTTTGTTCTCTATATTTGTGAGTCTGCTTTTGTTGTTGTTGTTATATTCACTAGTTTGTTGTATTTTTTAGATTCCCCATATGAGTGATATCATATGGTATTTCTCTATCTCTGTCTGACTTACTTCACTTAGCGTAATGCGTTCCAAATCTATCCATGTTGCTGCAAATGGCAGAATTTTGTTCCTTTATATGGCTGAGTAGTATTCCATTGTGTGTGTATAACACATCTTCTTTATCCATTCATCTGTGATGGACATTTAGGTTGCTTCCACTTCATTGTTACTGTAAATAGTGCTGCTATGAACATTGGTGTACATGGTTTTTTTTTCAAGTTAGTGATTCCATTTTTCATTTGTGTTAGGTATTTATTTTCAGATAAATACCCCTGAGTGGCATTACTGGGTCATATAATAGTCCTATTTTTAGTTTTTTGAGAAACCTCTACTGTTTTCCATATATGGGATTGTACTTTAAAACATACACTGTTCTAATTAATGAGGAGACTTTAAATTATCCTTAACATATCTTTGTTTAGTTATTTTCCACATCATTCAGAGAAGGAAAAAAGCATACATTCCTGAAAATATTATTTTATATAAATGACTCACTGATGGGATAAATCATGGAGCACATAGTGAGCAAATTGGGTGAGCAACATGTGGAAAAAAGCCTCATTAAAATTTGTTTTCCAAACCTAATGATAGAAGCAACCATTCTTGAAGAGAATATGGATGTAGTAGAAAAGTATAAATGAGAAACTAAAAAAATTGCTTACGATCCCAGCATGGACCAGGGGAGACATCCTTGTCAACATTTGGGTGTATGTGTGCCCACATATTCTGGTTATGGTGAGAAACGCTTGCAGAGCTAAAAGTCAAAAAGGAGGATGAAGGTCTCCAAGACTGTGTAGTCAAGAATTTAATCTTGGTCAGAAACAGATCTGGCCTTTGCCCCTCAGCTCCTGGGAGGTGAGCTCTAAGCCCTTGGAATGTCCTGCCTGACAGGGCGTCTTTGCCTGCCTGGGGGGCTTGGGTCACTGGATAGTGTAACTGATTTAGGGTAGGGGGGACCAGCCATGCCAGAACACCTAACCATGTGACATAGGGCGGGGGCCTTTGTTGTAAGTATCAGCCTGACATCCTGAGTGGCTGGACTGTGAGCTCAGTCATGGGGTCCGTCAATCACTCTTATGGGATGGCGCCACAGTTAAAAGTTGGACACAGTCTGAGGTGGGCTTTCCTGGTTGGCAGTCCTCCATACGTGTTGGCTGGGAATGTAACCCATCTGTGACTCTGGATGGACCATGTTCGCAGCATTCCTGGACACTTCCCTATAAGCCTTTCCCCTTGGCTGACTTCCATCTGTATCACTTAGCTGGTAGTCAGCCATAACCGTGAGCACAACAGCTTCCTTGAGTCCTGTGAGTCCTTCTTGCGAATTATTGAACTGATAGTGGTGTTGGGACATGCACACACCAGGGCTTGCGGTTGGCATCAGACGTGATGGCAGTCTTGAAGAAAGCCCCCTCTAACTTTGCGGATGGCGAACTTTTTCATGAGCACATAGGCAAATGCAAGGGGAGGCCCCAGGAGGGGAGCTGGGGTGTGCTGAGCAGGGTGCAATGCTGGGCTCCAGCCAGGAAGCTGGAGGGCTCTCCCAGGAGGTTGTTAGCACACAGGCACTGCTCGTCAGGGCTGGCACACGTATCCTGCCCAAGGCATGGTGCAGGGTTAGCTGACCCTGTTTGACAAGCTGGCAGCAGGGGAGGGCAGACGTCATCCAGGGCCACTGAGTGCTAGAGGGGGCACACTGAGCACAAGGAGGAAACTTTGTTGTGGGTGTCATAGTCAGGGAGAGCTCACCGGAGGAGCTGGGCTTCAGCTAAGCTTGCAGGACAAGTGGTATCTGGGGAGACCACTTGGAGCATGGGGTCTGCAGGAGAAAATATTCAAGGCACTCATGTTTAGGAAATGCTTATGCTGTAGGGCATAGACCTGTTCTTTTTTGGGGGGGCGAGGAGTCTATGTAGTACAAGGGCAAGAGTCAAATTTGAACAGCTTGTGGGTGATCGTAGACCTTCTGGCTTAAGCATTTGGGTTCTCTCCTACCCGTTTTATTACTTTCTGTCTTTAATTGGGGCCTTGGGTAAATTGGTTCCTTCATTTGAAAAAAAAATGTCTGTTAATATTTAATGTAGAGGGCTCTCGTGAAATGTAAGTAGGAAACGTATATAAAATATTTATGGCATTCCCTCATACCTTAGAGATGCTCAGAAGACAGATCTCCTTTCATCCCAACCAAGAATAGCCTCCAGGTTTCAGCAGAATTCTATGAGGAATATGGTGTTTAAGAACTTTTTTTTTTTCTGAAAGCAAACAACAAAGATGCAATTGAATTAGAAATAAATTGAAAATAGAAAAAAGAAACTCCATAGAAGTAAGAAATAGCCATGACTTTAGGCATTTTGAAAACGAATGCATTTTTTTAAAATCCCGTGATTGCACTAAACATGGAGTGATTAACAGTGGAGAAACTCGACAGACGCTAATTATCTTTACCAGCTGATCATGGTTTATGTCGTCCCTGGTGAGTCATGTGGAAATCATGATATGACGCAATGGGAAGGGGTGCCTCAACTCTGAGGATTTATTCCCCGAAACCCATAGCCCCTGTTTAATATTCAGAAGAGCATCAGACACGCTCAGATTGAGGGAGATTCTAAAAAATATCTGTCAACATCATGAAGAACAAGGAAACTCTGAGACACTGTCACAGTGCAAAGGAGACTAAGGCATGATAACAAAATGCAGTGTAGTGTCCTCGAACAGAAACACATCACTGTTGGAAAAAACTGGGAAAATCCTCGTAAAGTCTGAAGTACAGTGAACAGTGATGTCCTGTGGTCGGTTTCCTGGTTTGACCAGCGTGCCATGGTTATGTGAAATGTTAACCGTAGGGTAAACGGGTGAAGGATGTATGGGAAATCTCCCTGCTATCTTTACAACTTTTCCGTAAATCTAAAATCACTCCAAAACAAAACATTGACTTAAAAATACAAGCCAAGGAGAAGACTATTCAGGAAAGCAAAATTGTTCCTAATTCAGCGGGGGCTGTACAAATAACTGTACTGCTGAGGACACCACTCTACTCCCCTTGAGATTCTAAGTTCTCAACAATGGGCATTTCCATGGCCACACCCAACAGAAGAAGAGATGAGGCCACCGGGTGCGTGAATAAAACCCCGATCTAGCAATATTATTCCAGGATGACTCCAGCCATGCCTCCTGTATATCATACTCACTAAGAGTGAAAGTATGTTCAGGTTTCTGTTTTGAGATGTATCCTCTCCCACAGGGAATCCAAATACTTCCCAGTTACTGGTGCTTCAAACCTTTTCTTCTCTAGTAAATCAAGGGCAACCGGAATGTCCTGGCATTTTTAGTGAGTGTTAATACAGAAGGTATGATTGAAGTTAGGCATGACTTCCCTTCTTACAGGGGGGAAGTCAGCCTTTTGGAGCTATTCAGGCCTTCACCTGATGAGACGAGGCCCACCCACATTAGGGAGGGCAATCAGCTTCACTCAATCTGCCTGTTTAACTGTTAATCTCATCCAAAAACATCCTCCCAGAAACACGCAGAATAATGTCTGACAAATAAATATGGCAAAGGATGCGAAATCACTTTTGTGATTAGGGTATAAAAGTGGGACTCCATCCTGCAGCAGACTCTCTCTCTTGGAAAAAAGTGTCTGTGTTGAGACACGGCAAGGTTCCAAATGGCAAGTCTAACTCTGGCCAGCAGGCCGTGAGGAACTAAATCCTCCCAACAGCATGTGAGTGAGCTTAGAAGTGGATCCTTCCCCACTGGAGCCTTTAGATAAGATCCCAGCCCTGGCCAGCACCCTGACTGCAGCCTCATGAAAGATTCTGAAGCAGAAGATCTAGCTACCCCACGACCAGAGCTCTGTCCCAGAGAAAATATAAGGTAATAAGTATGCGCTGTGTTAGACTGTTAAAGTTTGCAGATCATTGGTATGTAGACAACTAATTCATGGAGTTTGACATTACCCTAAGGGGAACAGAAAGCAATTTCTGTAAACAAAAAATACATGAAAGAAAATTTTGCTTTATAGGATTCTTGTAGGGAGACTCCTGCAAGCTATTAGCAACTTGGGGTGGGAGATGAGACCTTACCGACCATATTAGCCAGGGTTCTCCAAAGAAACATAACCAATAAGATATATGGATAGATAGATGTCAGAGGAGATTTGTTATAGGAATTGGCTCGCATTGTTAAGGAGGCCGAGAAGTCCTACTAGCTGCTGTCTGCAAGTTGGAGAAGCAGGAAAGCTGGTGGTGTAGCTCAGGCCTGAGAACCAGAACAGCCAGTGGTTTAACTCTCAACCTGAGGCCAAAGGTCTGATATCTGGAAAGCTATTGGTGTAAGTCCCACAGCCCAACGGCCCAAGAGTCAGGAGCTTCAAAATCTGAGGGCAGGGAAAGATGGACATGCCAGCACAGGAAGAGGTGGCGAGGGAATTTACCCTTCCTCGGCCTTTTTGTTCTGTTCAGGCCCTCAATGGGTTAGATGATGCCCACCCACGCCGGTGATAGTGGATCTTCTTTACCCAGTCTTCTCACTCGAATGCTTCATCTCCTCCAGAACAGCCTCACAGACACACTCAGAAATAATGTTTCACCAGCTCTCGGGGCATCCCTTGGCCCGGTCAAGTTGACACGTAACATTAACTGTTACACGTACACACAAGAAAAACGGTTCGTGTTTGATAAATAGCCACATGAAGGGGAGCAGCACCCTTTGGTTTTACGGAGCATGGAGTTTGCTAGGGCACATGTGTTTGGTGGCCTGGCTTTGTTGAGAGGGTGCAGATCATCAAAGGAGCGTGGACAGGAGAGAGCAAACTTTAAAAGACACACAAGGCAGTAAAGTTCTGGAGGATTATAAGCTGTGACACGTGTGAACTGTAACCCCCTCCACATCCCTTATTGTATCTTCAATAAAGTCTGCAGAAAAAAATTCACCAAGTAGTTTGTGTGAGTGGAGGTCTCATGGAAATTGACGAGCAGGACAATTCTGAATGCCCATTACGTTGAGTGAGTCGGATGAAGGGACCTCTTTCTGCTGGGTTGTTGATGTATGCATATATATAGAAAGAATGGCTTTTGTTTTACACTTTCCTGTTATATCTTGGTGTTATACGTTGACTTAATGTCTCAGTGTTTTGCTTCTATGCAATGATAAAGGATTGACCCAGGAAATGCCAACGTTATGTGCCCCCATTCCTAACGCCAAGCTGGCTCATCATAACTGTGGTCTTAAATCATATTTTTGTCCTGTGTCCTCAGGGGGCATGATGACAGCCTAGTTGTTTCAGTTTCCATGAAATTAGACAGGTTCCTCAGCTTCCAGACTGATGGATTCCACCGCCCTGGAACATCTATTTCTTTACTGTTTTACTGATTTCAGGGACATTTCATTCTGTTGGAATCACCCAGTCTACATTCTGGGAGAAAAAAGTGAGTACATGCAGAAATAGTGCATGAATTGAACATATGAAACTACGGAAAATTCTCATAGGCAAGAAAATATTACTTTTTCCTCTTACGTTGTTGTACACCTTCCCATTTGGGCGTGGTCTGGGACCAGCAGCATTGGTTTACGTGGAAGCTGGTAGGAAACCTAGTCTCGGGTCCCACCCCAGACCTGCAGAATCTGTCATTTTAAGAAGACCCCTGGTGGGTTTGTGGGCACATTAAAGTTTGAGAAGCTTCGCTCCAAAATATGAAAGATGGCATGTCAGCCACCTCCACCCATGAAATGAGGAGGGAGCAAAGCAGACCAGGGTGGGTCCTTGGGAGTGTGACCCTGGGGTGGGAAGACCAGTTTTCCCACCCCTGGCTTCTTCATCATCTCAGAGCCTCCGAGGAGGTTTGTTCTAAGACCAAGATACTGACATAACATCAGGACCCTCATTCAAACACTAATGGAGAAATACAGTCCTTTACTCCCCTTTCCTGAAGCCTGCAGATAGCTAGCAGATCCAAAGGCTAAATTTTTATGCACGTTCTCTCCTGAGTCAATGTAAAAATAGTCTTTTGTGTGCTGGGAGAAAGGGTGTTGCTCCATCTGGGACCCCTTCCTTTGTTTTCCCTGCGACTGGGAGTCACAGAAGTGTGGAGGGCAGGGAGTCATGCATGCTCTAATTTTCCTCCTTTTCCTTCGAAGAGGCCAGCCATGAAAGCCAGCATCATGTGAAAGTCTAAAGGAGAGTATTGTGCTTCGGGTCTTGTTCTATTTGAAGGACAAATAGGATCGCCCACATCTTAGCACTTTTCTGTAACCTTAACCACTGTCCCATTAAGAATGTTACGGTCTACAATTTCACTGATGAATATAGATGCAAAAATCCTCAACAAAATACTAGCAAACAGAATCCAGCAACACATTAAAAGGATCATACACCACGATCAAGTGGAATTTATCCCAGGGATGAAAGGATTCTTCAATATATGCAAATCAATCAATGTGATACACCATATTAACAAACTGAAGAATAAAAACCATATGAAAATCTCAATAGATGCAGAGAAAGCTTTTGACAAAATTCAACACCCATTTATGATGAAAACTCTCCAGAAAGTGGGCATAGAGGGAACCTACTCAACGTAATAAAGGCCATATACGACAAACCCACAGCAAACATCATTCTCAATGGTGAAAAATTGAAAGCATTTCCTCTAACATCAGGAACAAGACAAGGATGTCCACTCTCGCCACTATTATTCAACATAGTTTTGGAAGTCCTAGCCTCGGCAATCAGAGAAGAGAAAGAAATAAAAGGGATACAAATTGGAAAAGAAGAAGTAAAACTGTCACTGTTTGCAGATGACATGATACTATACATAGAGAATCCTAAAGATGCCACCAGAAAACTACTAGAGCTAATCAATGAATTTGGTAAAGTTGCAGGATACAAAATTAATGCACAGAAATCTCTTCCATTCCTATAACTAATGATGAAAAATCTGAAAGAGATATTAAGGAAACACTCCCATTTACCACTGCAACCAAAAGAATAAGATACCTAGGAATAAACCTACCTAAGGAGACAAAAGACCTGTATGCAGAAAACTGCAAGACATTGATGAAAGAATTAAAGATGATACAAACAGATAGATATGCCATGTTCTTGGATTGGAAGAATCAACATTGTAAAAATGACTATACTACCCAAAGCAATCTACAGATTCAATGCAATCCCTATCAAACTACCACTGGTATTTTTCAAAGAACTAGAACAAAAAATATTACAATTTGTATGGAAACACAAAAGACCCCGAATAGCCAAAGCAGTCTTGAGAGAAAAAAATGGAGCTGGAGGAATCAGACTCCCTGACTTCAGAATATACTACAAAGCTACAGTAATCAAGACAATATGGTACTGGCACAAAAACAGAAACATAGATCAATGGAACAAGATAGAAAGCCCAGAGATAAACCAACGCACCTATGGTCAACTAATCTATGACAAAGGAGGCAAGGATATACAATGGAGAAAGACAGTCTCTTCAGTAAGTGGTGCTGGGAAAACTGGACAGCTACATGTAAAAGAATGAAATTAGAACACTCCCTAACACTGTACACAAAAATAAACTCAAAATGGATTAGAGACCTAAATATAAGACGGGACACTATAAAACTCTTAGAGGAAAACAGAGGAAGAGCACTGTTTGACATAAATCACAGCAAGATCTTTTTTGATCCACCTCCTAGAGTAATGGAAATAAAAACAAAAATAAACAAATGGGACCTAATGAAACTTCAAAGCTTTTGCACAGCAAAGGAAACCATAAACAAGACGAAAAGACAACCCTCAGAATGGGAGAAAATATTTGCAAACTGATCAACGGACAAAGGATTAATCTCCAAAATATACAGGCAGCTCATGCAGCTCAATATCAAAAAAAGAAAACAACCCAATTGAAAAATGGGCAGAAGACCTAAGTAGACATTTCTCCAAAGCAGATATACAGATTGCCAACAAATACATGAAAAGCTGCTCAACATCACTAATTATTAGAGAAATGCAAATCAAAACTACAATGAGGTATCACCTCACACCAGCTAGAATGGGCTTCATCAGAAAATGTACAAACAACAAATGCTGGAGAGGGTGTCAAGAAAAGGGAACCCTCTTGCACTGTGGGTGGGAATGTAAATTGATACAGCCACTATGGAGAACAGTATGGAGGTTCCTTAAAAAACTAAAAATA
This sequence comes from Aethalodelphis obliquidens, assembly GCF_003676395.1. Lineage (NCBI taxonomy): Eukaryota > Metazoa > Chordata > Mammalia > Artiodactyla > Delphinidae > Aethalodelphis > Aethalodelphis obliquidens. The sequence goes on along the minus strand of NW_020838035.1, from coordinate 4,443,124 downwards.
GAATTACCATATGACCCAGCAATCCCACTACTGGGCCTATACCCAGAGAAAACCATAATTCGAAAAGACACATGCACCCCAATGTTCATTGCAGCATTATTTACAATAGCCAGGTCATGGAAGCAACCTATATGCCCATTGACAGACGAATGGATAATGAAGACATAGTACATATATACAGTGGAATATTACTCAGCCATAAGAAGGGACGAAATGGGGTCATTTGCTGAGACATGGATGGACCTAGAGACTGTCATACAGAGTGAAACAAGTCAGAAAGAGAAAAACAAATATCGTATATTAATGCATATATGTGGAACCTAGAAAAATGGTACAGATGAACCAGTTTGCAGGGTAGAAATAGAGACACAGATGTAGAGAACAAACATATGGACACCAAGGGGGGAAAGTGGCAGCGGGGATGGGAGTGGTGGTGTGATGAATTGGGGGATTGGGATTGACATGTATACACTGATGTGTATAAAATGGATGACTAATAAGAACCTGCTGTATAAAAAAAAAAGGAAAGAAAAAAGAATGGTACGGTCTACAATTTTCACTGGGTTACATTCAATTAGAATGAGCTAACGTTTTTGAAAGCCCAGTAAAGTGGTTACTGCTTAGACTAGTAGATTTGGGGTCCCCTTAGAGACAAAGTGGGATAACTCTGTGTGGTGTATGTCCGTTCCCATCCGAGGCCACCCTGCTCTCAACTCTGCCCTGTTGGGTGTGCTGACTTTCGACCAAGTCTGTGTGATGCAACTCTTAAAATATCATCTCCGTTTCAAAGCATCAGATTAGTACATGTTCTTTTTAAAGCTAGAAGACAACTGTAAGGCTAAAGAACACACTGGAGATGAGCTGTGATCCTGCCCCTGGAATGATCGATGTACACATTTCCCATACTCGCTTCAATGTAGCAAGACCTGGAGAATTTTGTTTTCTTTTCCCCACAAAATGGCATCATTATGTAAAACTGCTTTGTGGGTTTTGGGTTTTTTGAGTCTTTTATATATCATTCCCATCTTTCTGTACACTTCTAATACCCTCTACTGTCGCTGTCATTGGCCAGACGTCCCTCCACATGTGAATATTGCAAAGTTTTTCGTACCTCTTTCACTTCATTGGACATTTAAGGTGTTGGCAATTCTGCTACAATCACCTTGTAGTCACATGATTCTTTATATCTGTGTTTATCTCATTCCGATAAATTTCTAGAGGTTGAGGTTGAGTTTCTGAGTTCAGGGGTGTACATAACTGTATGATTTCTTTGCTGCAGTATTTCTCTTTCAGTTTTGCCAATTTATGCTTTTCCCAGTAAGGTATAGAAATCCCTGTAGCCATGCCTGACACCCTGACAACCTTTGGGACCCCAATCAAAAACACGCTTAGAGGGAAGGGGGAGGGACAAAATAAGGGTAGGGGATTAAGTGGTGTAAACTACTATGTATAAAATAAATAAGCTACAAGGATATATTGCACAGCACAGGGAATAGAGCCAATATTTTATAATAACTTTATATGGAATATAATCTACAAAAATATCAAATCACTATGTTGTATACCTGAAACTAATAAAATATTGTAAATCAACTATACTTCAATAGAATAAAATATTCAAACTAAAAAAAACCCACTCTTGTAATCTTCATAGATTTTACTTTTTACATTTTCATCGTTTAAATATGCATTTCTTTGATTTTTCTGGTGTTATCGACCACAGTTCCTTCATCAATTGTTGCTTCATCTTCTTTGCCCACTTTTTCAATTAGTGTTTCCTAGTAGTTATAGTTTAAAAACAGGTAAAATACAAATAGGTTTTAAGACACGTGTTTAAATATTTGTTTTTAATGACAAAAAGTGCAAAAAATACAGAAATGCAAATGTACATCGGAAATCACTGTCTCCTCATCCTCAGCCTTCGTCCCAGTCCTTCTTTCAAATTTTCACCTTTCAGGCTTCCCTGGTGGCGCAGTGGTTGAGAGTCCGCCTGCCGATGCAGAGGACACGGGTTCGTGCCCCGGTCCGGGAAGATCCCACAAGCCGCGGAGCGGCTGGGCCCATGAGCCATGGCCACTGAGCCTGCGCATCTGGAGCCTGTGCCCCGCAACGGGAGAGGCCACAACAGTGAGAGGACCACGTACCGAAAAAAAAAAAAAAAAAAAAATTTCACCTTTCTGGAGTAATAACCATATCGGGTCTGTGTTCTTCCAGACCCTTTAGTATGAACATACAATATACTGTCAGAACATATAGTGAATTTTTCTCATAATGTGGAGTCATCCCAAATATTCTGTTGTGCATATAGCTTAGAGGTCTTTCTAATATAATATACTAGGGTATATGGGGATATACTATGGCCTTTTCTTAACCGCCCTTGGGCAGTGATGCCCTTGGACCCATATCAGTACACACCTGTGTGCATCACTCTCTTGGCCGCATCCTCCCCGCTCTCGGGAAGTGCTTACCGTCCGTGTCCCTCACCATCAGTGGCTTCACGTGCATGCAGAGTGTATGCGTCCACCTGCATACAAGCAGGCGGATGTGTGTCTGGGCGTTAGTGCTGCTTGTCTGGCCTAATGCCGGAACCGAAGTGCCGCCAAATGCGTTCCTCTTTGAACAGACCGGGTCTGCGAGGTTGGAGCCGAGCACCGAGTTTATCGTTTCCTTTCACGTTAAAGGCAGTGGCCGTTCGTGGGTGGGCGCTCGTCTCCCGAGACTCTTCAGATCCAATCGTTCCACTTGCCTGACAAGGAGAGACAATAGGATCAGCCTGCCGGGCTCCTGGGCGACGATTGGGGTGGTAAACGGGATGGGGGTGGGTCCCCGAAGAGCCTCGGGGGTGGAGACACTGAGGAAGATGCCCGGGCACAGAACTTGAAGCCCACACTTCTCCAGGGGCAGCTCTTGGCCCAAGACGCGTTGGGCTCCGTGTCAGCGTTGGATCAACTTAGTCAACAGAAACAAGTACAGACGCTCCCCGACGTACAGGGTTTGGACTTTACGGTGGCGGGAAGCGATACTCATTCAGTAGAAACCGTGCTTCAGACTGAGAACGTTGGTGTTTTCCCGGGCTAGTGAGAGGCAGCCGATCCTCCGTCGTGATGCTGGGCGGCGGCCGCACCCAGTCAGCCTGGGATCACAGGGGGAACGTCCCTAACACTCAGAACCGTTCTGCTTCTCACTTCCACTACAGTGTTTGTTCAATAAATCACATGAGGCCTTCAGCACTTTCGTATAAAATAGGCTCTGTGTTAGACGATTTTGCCCCGCTCTAGGCTATTGCTAGTGTTCTGACTACAGATAGGGTCGGCTGGGCTAGTCTGTGATGTTTGCTAGGTCAAGTGTATTCAATGCATTTTCTACTTACAGTATTTTCAATTTATGATGCTTCATAAGGACATGGCCCCATTGTAAGTGGAGGAAGATCTGTGAAACGTTCAGGACAGTAGCAGGAGCCTGGAATAGACAAGCCTGTACCACAAAAATGACCAAATCGAAGGAAGTGAATCTGGACTTCTTGCTTCTTTATTTTTCCCCGTCTCTGTTCATGTTCATGTTAAATGACGTAGGCATGGCCTTAGGTCATAAAGCCTGGAATGGAAGGGAGTGGATGTGTTTAAGCGTTCTATTGAGGGAGAATAAAATACCCATGTCTGCCTCCAGGGGCTGGTGTGTGGGATGCTTTGTGAAGTGTTGAAAATGTGGTACCGTTTACGAGAGCTGAAAACTCGTGCTCAAAGGCGATTGCTCTATACTGCTGAAATGCCGACCTCAAACTCCTGCGTTTTAGGTATTGTGAGTAGAGATAACAACTACCCACTGAATATTTCCGCTCGTAATAAAAACACGGTCTCCCAGAATGTCAGGGTTTGATTCGTCGCCTCTCTGGCTGAATGTCTAACATTTGGGGTGAATGTTGCCTGCTTCCTCAACACTTTACATTCAAGCGTTTGGTTAGAATTTTCATTCAGTTCCAGGCCTGTGATCCACAGTCACAAAGACCCAAATCACAAAAATATGGGATAATAGGTGAAATAGTTTCGCCTCTGGGCTGAAGTACATGTTTGAGTCACAGCCCCCTGGGTGAAAAGACTTTCTGCTGAGATGAAAGAAACCGTTAAAATATTTTAGATATTAAAGTAACTGCTGACAAGCTAATTGGCAAAGGAGGAAATGTTCTATTATTGTATCACAGTTTTTAGAAGTCCTGGTGATTGACTATCTGCAGATGCGTAGGTGGCAGCAGATCTGGGAATATGTATGAAAGTCTTAAAATGTACGTCCTATATAAAAGCCCTCCTACTCCCAGCACATGTGAAAAGTGCAAGAATTCACTATGAAGCCCTGCGTTGGGATTTTGGGCCCCTAGATGGGCATGTGAGCACGCACTTACTACAGCATCTTGATGAGACGCCCCTTTGTGTACTAGTTTTCCTCTGGCTGCTAAAACAAAGTGATCCACATGGGGTGGCTTCAGCGACCGAGATTTATTCTCACAGTTCAGGGGCCGAGAGTCGCAAAACCAAGGTGTCCGCAGGGTCCTGCTCTCTCTGAAGGCTCTAGGAAATAATCCTTCCTTGCCTCTTCCAGCTTCAGATGGCCCCATCCTTGGCTCCTTGGCCCGTGGCAGCATCCCTCCAATCTCGGCCCACATCTTCACATGGCCGTCTTCCCTGTGTGTCTCTCTGTCTCCTCTCTTCTTCTGGTAAGGACACCAGTCACTGGATTTGAGGCCCACCCGAAGTTCAGGATGAATTCATCTCCAGATCCCTCACTAATTACAACTGCGAAGACAACTTGCTTCCAAATAAGGTCACATTCTGAGATGCCGCGTGGACATCAGTTTTCAGGAAACACGATTCATCCTTAGGGTAGCTGAGTTGGGGGTCAGAGTATGCCACCCCAAAATAATGTATCACTGTGGCATAAGGATTGATTTGAGCTGAGGGCAGTTAAGCAGGAGCAAATGCAGAGAGAGCCCTGTGCCCTCCTCGCACTGCCCGCCCCAAAGCAGGGCGTGACTTTCCCTTCAGGAAGGTGTTCCCCCTCCTGCCCTCTCCAGTACCAGGAAGAGAACAGCCCTCATCACTGGACCCAGAAGGTCAGCACCGAGGTGGACCCTGCACGGACAACCCTCACTATAATAACCCTTGTCTTCCACTCATCTTCCCACAGCTTACCACCCCGAAAAGGCCGAACCCCTTTTCCTTCTCTTGTCACTCACCTATAGGTTCTTTCCCTTTCTTAAAATGGCATATAAGCTCCTGAGTCTAACTGCTTCTTTAAGGTCTTCACTTCTTTTCTATGAAGGCCTCCATATGCATAAATAAACCCTTTCTAGTGTTAACCTGTGTTTTATCAGTTTAATTTGCAGCCTTCACATACTGTACTTAAGAGGGTAGAGGGAAATCTTTTCCTCCCGTATATATCCAGGGATGCTAAGTTGTCTCCTCAGCTTTTCCCCACCAAACAGAAGCTGGGAACACAGTGGCTGGAAAGTGAGTACTCGACTCTCATTCGCCCCAAACCCCAACAGGGAGCCCTAATGGACCACAACCAAAGTTCTGCGTGCCACTCTTGTAGCCCAGCCCAGAGGAGACCTTGAGTTGGGACCAAAGCAAGTGACACAGGTTTCCTTGCCTCCAGGCCCACACCTAAGACTGGGATAGTTCCCCCTAATGGAAAAGGACGACCTTCTCCCATGCAGAGAAGAACTGGCCCCAGAGTCTAGGACAGTCAGGCTGAGAGCTTCTTCCCTGGGGGCTGGTGCAGACAGCTCATGGTGCAGTGGGGCTAGGGCACGATGCCACGCAGGCTTTGATCACCAGCGCAGCCCAGGGAGAGAGAAAGAATCGAAAAGAGCCAGACCCCGGAGCACACCAGCCTTGTGGAAGGAGAAGTTGAGGGAGGGGTACTCGCTCTTATGAGAACCCTCCCAACAAAAACCAAAGAGGAAACCGTTCTTCTGTGATTTGACAAGCACTGCACGTCGGAAACTGGAGAAGAAAATATTTAACAAATTGTTGGATCGTTTCTCATAAACGTCTTCAAGTGAGCTCCCTTATGACAAGCAGACCACTTTCCCCTCCCCTGCTACCCACAAGGTAATTCCCTGATGGGGCTTAGGTTGTATGAAATACGGTTTGTCAGTTTAAAGTTTCAGGAAGCTAGAGTTGCACCAGTCTGTCCCCAGCTTGTGGCTGATGAACAATCTCTTATTTCCTGTAATTTGGTTCTTGTAAATATGGCACTTTGGCCTGACCTCGTTGATTCTCACCAACACCCATCACTGTCATAATAACTCTGCCACTGTAGTCAGAAAATCAGCCATAGACAGTATGCAAGGCATTGCGTGTAGCTCTGTGCCAGTAAAACTTTATTCAAAAACCAGGGTAGAGGGCCCGTGTTTGGTCCCTGGGCTGTAGTGTGCCAACCCCTGCTGTAAACCATGAATCAAGCTGAGCCCCCCAGAAGAGCTTTAAAACCTTTATTTTTGAAATTAAAAGAGGTTAAATGTTAGAGGCCCAAGATTCCATCTCCGTGCTTTCAGACCTCTTCACCAGAATGTCCTTTATTTCTTGAGTTCAGTGAACACAACCATGTACCAGGAAGAGCTAATTCAATGTCAGTGATGCCATACGTAGAAATGATGGTTTACAAATCTTTGTGTTTTGGAAAGATCTTTTTTCTTTTTTCAGATTTCTTTAATATTTCTTTTATTTACTATTATTTATTTTTGGTTGTGTTTGCTGGGTCTTCGTTGCTGCACGCGGGCTTTCTCTAGTTGCGGCGAGCAGGGGCTACTCTTAGTTGCGGTGCAGGGGCTTTTCATTGCGGTGGCTTCCCTTGTTGCAGAGCGTGGGCTCTAAGCATGTGGGCTTCAGTCATTATAGTGCCAGGGCTCAGTAGTTGTGGCTCGCGGGCTCTAGAGCGCAGTCTCTGTAGTTGTGGCACACGGGCTTGGTTGCTCCGCGGCATGTGGGATCTTCCCGGACCAGGGCTCGAACCCATGCCCCCTGCATTGGCAGGCGGATTCTTAACCACTGCTCTACCAGGGAAGCTCTGGAAAGATCTTTGTGGGATTCCTTCTTTAACAGATATCTAGAACTCTTGAGTTTTATTTATGTTTTTTTCATGAAATAGCATCTCCAAGTTGTAACAATAAATATGTCTTTTAAGAACTAGGAAATTCATGCTAGAATAAAAGATTCTTTAATCATATGGCTTTTGTGACACCTCTAAGGTAGCCTGTCATAGATGGCAACACATTTCCTCCCAACTTTGGCAAGACTGTTGATAAGGATAAAAATCTCTGTCATCTCAGTGGAAGAGAAATTGCATTTCTTCCCCTTCCTTAACTGTAAAGATTTCACCAGATTGCTTAAAACGAGGGACAGAACTTAGAGAGACAAAAAGTCATGGTTTGAATAACTCATAAGAACCCAAAAGTTGAGAACAAGTTTGCAAAAAGATAATTTTAAGCATACGTTATAATTGGTCTGCCAGAGTACTTATCCATTATCTGCTTTTTTTAGTTATTACCAATTTTCTGGGACATAATGGATAATTGCGCTTAGGAATTTGAAAGTAAAATATGACAGTTGCATAAAAGTTTAGTGTTCACCTTTGCACCTCTTAGCTTTGGCGGGGTTGGTGTGCAAGAAAAAAAGTTGTTTTATGAAGGTCGTTCTTAAATGACATAATTCATGTGACCCTTGACCTGAAAGGGTCCCTCCCCTTGGCGAGGTTGGATCCCACCTCTAATCCTTCTGGCAGAACAAACGCCGACTCTGCAAAGATGAAAGGATGGCCTTTAGCAAGTACGACGTATGAGATGTGCTTTTCCAAGAAAGTGGCAGAAGAGAAAAATCCTTGCACACCAGCCTGCACGATTAGGACCTGCAGAAACTCGTGCCTCGTGTGTGTAATTGTGGGGGACAGGGCCTCCGGGCGAACCATCCATCACCGTTCAGGTGCTTGATCGTAACGCGTGATGGAGCGCAGGTGAGCTGCCTTCTCCTGTTCAGTATGAAGTCATCAGCCTGCCTGGACGGCCCCGCTCTCTGACTGCAATGCAGAGTTCATACGAAGTTGCCACACAGAGGACAAAAGACAGGCGGGGCTTTGGAAGTTGGCTTTACGAAGTTCTTCTGCACGGTGCACACATGAACACACGCACACACATACCGTTATTTATGAACACGTATTTAATTAAAGCTTACATGAGGTGTTCACGGAATTAATTTTTACTAATTTAAGAGCTTTTGGGCATGAAGCCGCATAAGAGTTAAATATCTTTAAGCTCGCACTTTAATCAGTAAAAATGTTATTTGAATAGCAAGGGAGATTTTGAATCTCCTCACCACAGCTGAGAAGAAAAGAAGTGCAGAGCAAAATGATTTATCTTGTTTATCTCGGGCTGAGTCTTCCGGGCACTCCAGGTTGGGTCCTGCCCACAGCTGCAAAAGTCCAGCAGAGGGCTTCCCTGGTGGCGCAGTGGTTGAGAGTCCGCCTGCCGATGCAGGGGACACGGGTTCGTGCCCCGGTCCGGGAACATCCCACGTGCCGTGGAGCGGCTGGGCCCGTGAGCCATGCCCGCTGAGCCTGCGCGTCCGGAGCCTGTGCTCCGCAACGGGAGAGGCCACAACAGTGAGAGGCCCGTGTACGGCAAAAAGAAAAAAAAAAAAAAAACGTCCAGCAGAGCTTGCCCTCCAGCTGAGTTTCTCCACATTTCAAGATCCCCGTACATGAGAGCTGCCTCCCTTAAATCTTCTGATTTACAATGACTTTCTCGGTAGCAATTAGGAATAGAAGCAGAAACAGCAAAAGCCCTGAGTTTCCTGGCTCCGTACACTTTCATCCCAGGGTGTGTAACAAATCTACCTAACTATTCCCTTACCGTTAGATATTTTTGCTTTTAAATATAACACGAGCTCACACCTTCATGTCCTTAGTGTTTCTCTCTCCTCATTTCGGGAGGAAGCTTCTCAAGATAGTGGCCCGCGCTTGCTCTCTGCGTTTGCTGACTCCCATTCGCTCCCGGGCCGGTTTCTGGCCCCTCCACGCCACCCAAACAGTTCTCAACAAGGGAAACCAGTAATTCTGAATCGCTCCTTGACGCAGACCTGTATTTCAGAGCTTCGTTCTTATGGGACTTCTCAGCAAGCTGGCCACGTCCCCGGTGGCACACCACTCTCCTCTCCCATCCTTCCTTACCGACAGGTCCTTCTCTGTCCCTCTTGGAGGCTCATCCGCCTGCCAGACCTTTATGTGCTGCAGATGTCTTTGTCCTGGGCCCTCCCCTCCTCTGGCTCTGTGGCCTGTGCCCAGGCCATCTTACCCAGTCCCACAGCTCCACTGGGAAAGCAGCTGTGGGTGATCCACCCGAACGGTAACAGAGTGTTTACTCCAGACGTTCAACGTACCTGCTCCTCGTAGGATCCCGAGGAGGGAGGGCCTGATACTGTGATTCCCCTTCGACAGATGTGGAAACAGAAGCAAGTAAAAATGAAGTAACTTGGCAAGGTCCATACCTAGGATGCGGCAGAGTCAGGATGTCACCCATTCTCTCTGTGCCCTTCAACATGACGCTTGCCGTGCCATCTCCTGAGCTCTGGACCCATTTGCCCAGATTCCTCAACATCTTTTCAAGCTCAGTGAGTCTAAAACTAAGCTGGTCCTTTTCCAGCCTGCTCCGTCTCTGTGAACGGGACCACCAGCCCTCCAGCTGTATAAGCCAGAAACCGAAGACTCTTGACAGTCGCTCGTTCTAAGAGTCATTCGGATCAGCGAACGATGACACCCAGCCGCGGTGGGCGTGGCCGAGTCAGCTCAGAGGCCCGGGCGCCGTGTGTGCAGAGCTCCACCCAGCGTTCAGGGAGCTACCACCCAGTGCAGACAGTGGCGCCCATCCACCAGGTCTCGGGATGCCACTGGAGCTGAGCATCGCACTGAGGTTCCAGGAGAAAAAATGAAGGAAACCGCAAGGTCAAGAGATATAGTGCGGGGACCTTGACGCGTGCAAGCTTGAGAAAACAGCCCCCAGCCTCCTAGTTTCCATTTCACCTCATCAAGGGGACCACCCTCCTTGCCTTGATCTCATTGGAGGGTCACAGGTGGACTGTGGTCATCGTTGCCCTGAGGAAGAACTGGAAGGTTCTGCCCTTCACCCGGTGCCCCTTCCACCACGTCCCTTTGCTCCTTCCTACACCCCTCGGAAACTAAAAAGTTCTGTTGTTAACCGTCCCCTGCGGTAGAAGGAAATGCTCGGTAACCGGTGCACTGTGGGACACACAGCCCCGTCCTAGGGAAGGATGCATCATCACGTCATACGAGAGAAGATTTATGTAGGGCTTGGGACCGGAAGAGCCCTAAGGAGTGTGCGTTTGGTAAAGTGTCATTCTGGGGGTAGGTCAGTACAAAATAGGGTTGCTAGATAAAACACACTGTGCCCAGTTACATTTGAATTTCACGTAAATGTGGAACATACTTACGCGGAAACAATTGGTTGTTTATCTGATTTTACAATGTGAGTTTCCTGCATTTTATATATTTGCTAAATAAATATGGCAACCCTCATGCAGTGTAATTCCTGTGTAACGTGATGTTGGCCTCTGGTTTCTGGTCTGTGCAATACATGATTGACACCACTGGCCAGAAATAAATATTTAAATACAATAATGTTTCTGTACGGCCAGGGTTTTCAAATCGGGTCCACGTATCCCTGAGGCATGAGCGATTTGGAGTACACAAAGTTATAGGATAATCATGGTTCCATTTTTGGAGGTGTCAAGTATGGGAAGTGGGAAGAAATTTATCACACGTTTTTGGGGAGGGATCAATTTTATTGCATGATAAATGGGAAGTAATTTTTGACACTGCCTCATGGAGGTGTAAATTTTTTTTTTTTTTTGTAACTTACAATTTTAATTTTGTATTACACTTCATATTGGGATATTCTTATGGGATGGAACGACAAAGTTACTTGAATTTTTCAGTCAAAATGTAAGATCTCAACGAGATTTCACGTGTTGTTCTACACACCCCAAGAATCACTTTGTGCTGTAGTGAGAGCATCTAAGTTGGAAAGGTTGAAGAGAACTGTTTCGGTCTGGAGTTGCCCACAGAGTGAGATGAAGAGAGAGTGTATTTGAATCAAATTGATGGCATCAGAGGATTCTAAGCGCCAGGACCAACTGAGGGTCCCAGCTCTAAGAGTCACCCTGTCAGTGAGAGCTTTATCTGCTGAGGAACATGGGGACTTTCTTTTCCTTAAAGCGGAGCAAATTACTTCCCAGAGTTCTCAAAGTCACTTATCAAACACCTCATAGAAAAAAACAAAGGAGCTTTTTGTGATCCTGCCATCCTACTGCCCAGAACATAGTAATTTTAGTTCTTTGTAGAGTTAGAGGCACTATAAAGAATCATTTTCTTAGTATCCATTGGTGGCCATGGCTAAAACCATTTGTTGGAAGAAATGGTGCCGGTTACTTTAAAAAAAAAATAAAAGCATGATTTTAGAGATGTTGGTGGAGAGTTTATCAGACTCGTCCTGGGCAAGCCAAGCCACAGGGCACAACAGAATGCCCCGCTTTCTCCAGACTAGTTGTAAAAATGAGGTCATTCTATAGAACGCACAGAAATGCCGTTGGCATAATTTAGAATTCCATTCTTGGTAGCAACAGACGCGTGATAAAATGGTTTTGTAAAAGAACAGAGAATAGTTAGGAAAGTCATATATAGCCATCTTGCACTTTCAATAATTGTTTGTAGACTAAAGAACAGGATGGCATTAATTAAACTGAATTAGTGCTGGGCTTCCTCCTTTTTCCCTTTAAAAGGCTTTGTGTTGCATTCCGTTTTCGTGGAATTCGCATCATTTTAAAAGAAGAAAAGGAGAACAAAGGCTTCAAAGAAAAAAATCACGCTTTTCAGACCTGTAATTTAAGTTTTGCTGTTCCCATTTAAATATGCCCGTAATTCTCGCTTCCTTTGTGTTTCAGATTGTGTGTTTACTCACTTATATTTTTAGACACACTAACTCCGTAGTAGCTCTCTTCTGTCTGACTGTTACCAGAAGGCTGAGAGCAGACACAGGCACAGAATTGGTTTGAAGGATTCGTCTGGCAAGGAGGGAGCATTTACTCCATCTTAAAATGTGGCGCCATCTTGGAAAGGAGCATGGCGGCCACAATGGAACCTACCCAAGGAAGCATGAGAATCCACTCTTCTTGCTGCTTTGCCCTTCCAAATTCCGCCACTCAGACGTTTTACTCAAAGATCAAACCCTTTCACGCCACTTGTTTATGAGACATAGGGCTGCATGGGGCACTGGAATTTACCTGAGGCTCAGAGTTTGGAAGAGAAGCACAAATTAAGAAATGTAACCCTTGCCTTCTGGCATATCAACATATGAGACGAAGAGAAAAAAAACAAAAACGGAGGAAAGATGAGAGAAATTAATCACCGGGCTACAGCTAACTCCCTTATACACGAACCTTCAAGTTGAGAAGTTTCAAAGATGTGGACGTGCGCTCCATCAACGTCAGGCACCAGGGAAATTCCAGCTCGCCCTCTGCCTCTTACTGCTGACGATCCTTCAGCCCTACCATCTCCCACCTCCTCTCCCTCCTCCAGTCGGTAACTCTTCTGGCCTGTTCCCTCGATGCCAGCCCCTGTGTGCCAGCTGTTGTACTGGACTACTGTACTTTTCCAGGTACTGTACTGTAAGATTAAAAATGTTTTCTTTATTTTTTGTGTTGTTTGTTTTCTATGTATTATTTGTGTGAAAAGTGTTATAAACCTATTACTGTACAGTACTATATAGCCGACTGTGTTAGTTGGGTACCTAGGCTAACTTTGTTGGACTTAACGAACAAACTGGACTTATGAACGCGCTCTAGGAACAGAATGTGTTCATATGTAGGGGACTTAGTGTACCAGCATATTTACAACCAAGTGTTGGGGTCGCATTGTTTAGATATCGAATCTAGAGGAGTGACTCAATTTCTCCTTATGAAAAGGGTAACGTTTAATCATCTAATCGTAGGCAGAAATGTCTCACTTTAAAGCAGAATATAAAGGACATTGAAATAGAAGATAAAACAGGTTTCCTCAGTATTTGTTCATTTTTTTAAAACATCTTTATTGGAGTATAATTGGTTTACAATGTTGTGTTAGTGTCTACTATATAACCAAATGAATCAGCTATATGTATGCATATATCCCCATGCCCCCTCCCTCCTGCGTCTCCCTCCCACCCTCCCAATCCCACACCTCTGAGTGGTCACAAAGCACTGAGCTGATCTCTCTGTGCTATGTGGCTGCTTCCCACTAGCTATCTGTTTTACATTTGGTAGTGTATATATGTCCATGCCACTCTCTCACTTCGTCCCAGCTTACCCTTCCCCCTCCCCATGTCCTCAAGTCCATTCGCTACGTCTGCATCTTTATTCCTGTCCTGCCCCCTAGTTTCTTCAGAGCCTTTTTTTTTTTATTCCATATATATGTGTTAGCATACGGTATTTGCTTTTCTCTTTCTGACGTACTTCACTCTGTATGACAGATTCTAGGTCCATCTACCTCACTACAAATAACTCAATTTCATTTCTTTTTATGGCTGAGTAATATTCCATTGTATATATGTGCCACATCTTCTTTATCCAGTCATCTGTTGATGGACACTTAGGTTGCTTCCATGTCTTGGCTATTGTAAATAGACCTGCAATGAACAATGTAGTACATGACTCTTTTTGAATTATGGTTTTCTCAGGGTATATGCCCAGGAGTGGGATTGCTGGGCCATATGGTAGGTCTATTTTTAGTTTTTTAAGGAACCTCCATACTGTTCTCCACAGTGGCTTATCAGTTTACATTCCCACCAACAGTGCACCCCTTTTCCCACCCCTTTTCTCCACACCCTCTCCAGCATTTATTCTTTGTAGATTTTTTGATGATGGCCATTCTGACTGGTGTGAGGTGATACCTCATTGTAGTTTTGATTTGCATTTCTCTAATGATTAGTGATGTTGAGCATCCTTTCATGTGTTTGTTGGCCATCTGTATATCTTCCTTGGAGAAAATGTCTATTTAGGTCTTCTTCTGCCCATTTTTGGATTGGGTTGTTTGTTCTTTTGATATTGAGCTGCAGGAGCTGCTTATATATTTTGGAGATTAATCCTTTGTCAGTTACTTCATTTGCAAATATTTTCTTCCATTGTGAGGGTTGCCTTTTCGTCTTGTTTAAGGTTTCCTTTGCTGTGCAAAAGCTTTTAAGTTTCATTAGATCCCATTTGTTTATTTTTGTTTTTATTTCCATTTCTCTAGGAGGTGGGTCAGAAAGGATCTTGCTGTGATTTATGTCATGGAGTGTTCTGCCTATGTTTTCCTCTGAGAGTTTTACAGTGGCTGGCCTTCCATTTAGGTCTTTAATCCATTTTCAGTTTATTTTTGTGTATGGTGTTAGAGAGTGTTCTAATTTCATTCTTTTACATGTAGCTGTCCAATTTTCCCAGCACCACTTTTTTTTTGTTTTCTTGTTGGGGGGGTACACAGGCCTCTCACCGCTGTGGCCTCTCCCGTTGTGGAGCACAGGCTCTGGACGCGCAGGCCCAGCGGCCATGGCTCACGGGCCCCGCCGCTCCGCGGCACGTGGGATCCTCCCGGACCAGGGCACAAACCCGTGTCCCCCACATCGGCAGGCGGACTCTCAACCACTGCGCCACCAGGGAAGCCCCCAGCACCACTTATTGAAGGGACTGTCTTTTCTCCATTGTATATTCTTGCCTCCTTTATCAACGATAAGGTGACCATATGTGCGTGGGTTTATCTCTGGGCTTTCTATCCTGTTCCACTGATCTCTATTTCTGTTTTTGTGCTGGTACCACACTGTCTTGATTACTGTAGCTTTGTAGTATAGTCTGAAGTCTGGGAGCCTGATTCCTCCAGCCCCATTTTTCTTTCTCAAGATTGCTTTGGCTATTCGGGGTTTTTTGTGTTTCCATACAAATAGTGAAATTTTTTGTTCTCTTCTGTGAAAAATGCTGTTGGTAGTTTGATAGGGATTGCATTGAATCTGTAGATTGCTTTGGGTAGTATAGTCATTTTCACAATGTTGATTCTTCTAGTCCAAGAACATGGTATATCTCTCCATCTGTTTGTATCATCTTTAATTTCTTTCATCATTGTCTTATGATTTTCTGCATACAGGTCTTTTGTCTCCTTAGGTAGGTTTATTCCTAGGTATTTTATTCTTTCTGTTGCAATGTTCAATTGGAATGTTTCCTTAATTTCTCTTTCAGATTTTTCATCATTAGTGTATAGTAATGCAAGAGATTTCTGTGCATTAATTTTGTATCCTGCTACTTTACCAAATTCACTGATTAGCTCTTGTAGTTTTCTGGTAGCATCTTTAGGATTCTCTATGTATAATATCATGCCATCTGCAAAGAGTGACAGTTTTACTTCTTCTTTTCCGATTTGGATTCCTTTTATTTCTTTTTCTTCTCTGATTGCTCTGGCTAGTACTTCCAAAACTATGTTGAATAATTGTGGTGAGAGTGGGCAACCTTGTACCTGGGTCATGGGACCCTGGCAGTGGTGGGCTGCACAAGCTCCCGGGAGGGGAGGTGTGGATAGTGACCTGTGCTTGCACACTGGCTCCTTGGTGGCTGCAGCAGCAGCCGTAGCGTCTCATGCCCATCTCTGGTGTCTGTGCTGATAGCCGCGGCTCGCACCCGTCTCTGGGGCTCGTTTAGGCGGCGCTCTGAATTCCCTCTCCTCGCACACCTCGAAACAATGGTCTTTTGCCTCTTAGGCAGGTCCAGAGATTTTCCCGGATTCCCTCCCTGCTAGCTGTGGCACACTAGCCCCCTTCAGGCTGTGTTCACGCAGCCAACCCCAGTCCTCTCCCTGGGATCCGACCTCCGAAGCCTGAACCTCAGTTCCCAGCCCTGCCCACCCTGGTGGGTGAGCAGACAAGCCTCTCGGGCTGGTGAGTGCTGGTCGGCGTCGATCCTCTGTGTGGGAATCTCTCCACTTTGCCCTCCGCACCCCTGTTGCTGCGCTCTCCTCTGTGGCTCTAAAGCTTCACTCCACTGCCCACCCCTGTCTCCGCCAGTGAAGGGGCTTCTAGTGTGTGGAAACTTCCTCCTTCCCAGCTCCCTCCCAGAGGGGCAGGTCCCGTCTCTATTCCTTTGCCTCTGTTTATTCTTTTTTCTTTTGTCCTACCCAGGTATATGGGGAGTTTCTTGCCTTTTAGGAAGTCTGAGGTCTTCTGTCAGCGTTCAGTAGGTGTTCCGTAGGAGTTGTTCCACATGTAGATGTAGTTTTGATGTATTTGTGGGGAGGAAGGTGATCTTCACATCTTACTCCTCCGACACTTTGAAGGTCCCCTTCATTTTGTTTTTCTAAGACATGTTCTGCATCATATTTCGACTTGGGGATCGTAATATTTGCCAAGATATTTCAATCTCAAACACAACAGAGCTGCTCTTTCCTGGAACATTCTGGCATCTGAGAAGTGCACACCCAAATCCCAGTCATGGGGGCAGACGGTTATAATACCCAAATGCTGGTAGAGTAGGACAAATCTATTCGAGCCCATTTGATGGCTGTAGTTTATATCTAAATTATACGTTTTAAAGGAAAATGCAAGTAGCTCTGAAATCCAGTAATGCAGACTGTCATCTCTGGGCTCCCCAGTTGTATTCCTCCTATGCCACCGCCCTCCACTCTTGCAGCTCTTTCCACAGGTACCCACCATTCGTTCAACAGTAGTCACTGGTGTGATGCATGGGGCAGTGAACAAAGCAGGCAGACGTGCTGCCAGCCTGCGGCTTACCTGCTAATGTGGGCGCCAGTTCAGAGCCCTGCTAAATCCATGAACCTTATAGTATGTTAGATGGAACTGAGTGCCAAGGAGGGCAGATCGGCAGGGGCGGGGGGCACAGTGTCGGGGCTCTGGGTGACCGTTTACACAAGCTGTCTGCGAGGAACCCCGAGGTGGAGGATTTTCAGGGGCCTGGATGAAGAGCAGAAGCAGGTCACACGTTTGTTGGGGATGAAAGCCGCTCTGGCCGTAGCAGGAGCAGGTGGAAAGGCTCTGCGGGGACGGGGTGACTTTGGGGCCAGCGGAGCAGAAAAGGGGGGTGGCCGAAGCATCAGAGGAGTGCGTGGGTCTCAAGACGAGCATCCCTGGAAGTGACTGCGGACCAGACGGTGCAGGGCCCTGAGAGTCCGAGTTTAGCTGAGCAGACGGAGCCGGGTGGGGCAGGTGTGAGCTGAGACGGCTCACAGCAAGTCCTCGTGTTTCCGTGGGCTGACGCGACGAGACGGCGCAGCCGATGGCGGAGGAGGGCACAGAGGGACCACACAGGAGGTGCTTGTGGTGACCCCCGCCGCTCCCCCCGCCGTGGGAGAGACACAGGCGTCAGGGCGTTGATGAGAAGGCGGTCCAGTCTGGATACATCTGCATGGATGTCCTGACGCATGTGGTGTGGCCAAGGGACACAGAGGGCAGTCAGGGTAACAGGCAGGTGTGCGGCCAAGCAGCCGGGAGGAAAGAACAGCACGGACATTCGCAGAAGGAGCGAGAGTTGCAGCTTTGTGGGGGGAGAGCAGGATCTCAGCTTGGCATACGTCTCAGCTCAGCCGTCAGGTGTCTCAGTGAGGACCTCACAGGGATGAGTGTGTATGCCTGGAATTCAGGGGCGGGAGTCTATCTGGAGACCCGAATGTGGGTGCCATCTGTGTACAGGAGGTCTTGAAACCACGAGGCTGAATCAGGGGATCAGTGCAGACAGAGAAGAGGTGCAGGGTTGGAGGGACAGGAGGAACCGCGAAAGCAGGCAGAGCAGGGCCACCCAGACATCCAGGGGACACAGAGGGGGAGGACGAAAAACACAGTTCATGGCGGAGGGCCAGTCCCGGTGTTTGATGCCTCTCAGAGGTCAGCTCCGTTGGGGCGTGAGAAAAGGCTGTTGTATCTCACGACGGCGGGGAGATCTGTGGTGGCTTTGGGCGTGACGGTCGTGGTGAAGGGCCTGGGGAGAATTCAGGAGAAAGGAGTAAAAAGAAACTGGACACATGATTGAAGATGATTCGTTCCAGGCATTTTGTGCTGAGGAATGAAGGACCGAAGGAGAACGTGCCGGTAGCTGGAGGTTGAAGAGGGCTCAGGGAGCGCTTTATTTCTTTGGTTTAGGATGAGAGAAATGGTAGCACGTCTGCCTGCCGTCGGGCCTGGTCCAGTGGGGGGAGAGACGGTGATACTGCATGGGGCAGAGGGGCACTTTGGGGGGCAGGGGCAGGGAGCGGGGTGTCGGGGTGCTGGGAACCTGTGCGCATCCTCTCCCGCCTCCTTCCGTGTTTCTCGGGGAAGGAGGAAGCGGTACTGTGAACCCAGAGTGGGGATGGAGGCGGGGCTGGAACTGTGAGGGTCCAGTGAGAAAGTCCCTGAGGGGATGGGGACAACCAAAGGTGCAGATCCAGGTAAGGCGCCCACCAGCCTGCCTTAAAGACTCCTGTGGGATCTGGGATCCCAGTTGACGTGAAACCCTGCAGCACAATCTTGGTTGGTTTGTTCTAACCACATTCCCGTTCCAACACAGAGGAGGTGGGTGGTGGGATTGAAGTGCTTGGCATGACAGATGAACTCAAGGAAGTGAGGAGGTCGGGGCCAGAGAGTGGAGGGTATGCGGAGAGGACGTTGTAACGTTTGGCCCTGAGTTAGAATAGAAAGAGGAAAAAGAGTTGCTGAAGGCTGTGAGGAAAAACGAAAGATGGTAGGATCAGTGGTTGGAAGGTTCTCCTTGGGTGCAATGATTGTAAACTTTCGGGCTCCAGAGAAACAGTAGGAAAATAGGAGGATATGGTCCAGGATGGGACGTATGCAATTTATACTTTGTAGAAGAGGCACCGTTGCTGATTGAAAAGTAAAGCGTTCATCCATAGAAGGGAGTGGCTGAGATGTGTGTGTAGGACAAGACCAGTGGGGGCAGGGAAGGAACTTTGGGGACCCACTCAGAGCCCCAGAGTTGGCATGAAGACCGGTGTAAGCTAAAGACGTCTGAGAAGATTCAAAGGATGCAGATAGAAGCCTCCGTTTTCATGAGTCTTCTCTTTTAAATTTTCATTTGGGTTTAAAAGTTCATCTCTTCTAATTCTATCACCGAATTCACGAAGGCAACAAGATAAACCAAACAGGTGGCAATGCAGCAGAACTTAGGAGAAGCGTCATTTCACTTCTGAATTTGAACGAGAACCGTACCCTTGCATCAAGATTTTCTGCTTACGTTGAGCAGGGAGAAGAGGAAGGAGATTTTCTGCAGGTCATGATGGCATGTCACGTGTGCTTCAGCATTTCAGATGAACGATGATCTGCACTGGGGGCCGCACTGCCTTTTGGCTGACACACAGTAGGACCCGAATGTCCACCAATTGGACAGAACGGGATTTGGTTTTTGAGACTGGCTTACAAATGCCCATGTCACTGGGAGGTTCATCGCTTTTACTGAAAATTACGGGATCACAGTACTTCTAGCACTCTGATTTTAGATGTTGAGATTTCCTCCTTCGGTATGCATTTGTCAACTGCTTAGGTGCAAAGAAGCTGAGTGAGGCGCAGTGGAAAATCAAAGCCAAGTCAAGAGCAGATTGATAAGGGCCGGTATCTCTGGCATCTTCCATAATTAACACATCCTTTTCAGGCTTATTAGGAAACAGAAAATGTTACAGAGGGAAGGTTAAGGATTGGCACAGGTTAGAGGTGAGAGGGTGCAAATCTTAGCCAAAGGGCTCTGGTTTACTCCTCAGCGGTGATTTGGTACAAATGCATGCACTGACCCAGGGGACAGAATTCTGTTTGTCTTCCCTGCTTGTCCTCAAACTACCCATCACCCCATGAGCCTTTCCTTGCTTGGGGTGATTCGGCAGTTCATTAGAGTGGTCACAAAACGAGGGCTCAGGTGACTTTGTACAGTTGCAATGATCACCTCACCCAAGAGTTCTTTAAGAGCCAGATCATTAAGTTCTATTTCGAGGTAATTAACATTTTACCACTCAAATCATTACAGAGGCATTGCACATTGAAGTTTGAAGCAATACTGTGTTCGTTTTGAACGAACACAAATTATAAGTCTGAATCCACAGCTTGGTGCCTCTTATACCATCCCTAGTTTATTTTTAGAGAATTTTTTTCAATGATTTCTCTTGTTTTTGTGTGTATGTGTGTGTGCTTTTTTTTTTCTTTTTGGATTTTTGCTATTTGTTTACTAACATGGTGTTTTCAAACTTGCTAACTTGTCAGCACAATGTAGAAAGTCTTTAATTTAGAACCAAAGTGCTATGAATAAAATGTAAGGAGAAAAAAGCTGGCATTTTTGTTTGCCTCTTGCATGTTTTTAAGATATTTTAATGCATATTTTCCATAAACATAGAATGAACAAAATGTTAAGGGTTTTTTTTGTTTGTTTTTTTTTGGTGGATCCTGAATGTTTTTTGTTTCATTTTCCTGGAGAAACTCTGCATAGACATAGAAATAGTAATTTTATTAATTGCAACCTTGTTGTATAAATGTTTTTCAATCAGCATTGAATGAAAGCAATGGACAATATTAATACTAAATCACACATTAAAGTTTCTTCAAAGTAGACAAGCTTTTGAGTAAAAGATGTCAAAATCAAATCAGAACACTAGCTGCATCAGTGAACAAAGTTATGGATTTGCAAGATTAGTTCAGCAGCCCCGCCCATGGCATCAGCAGCCCAAGCTTCGTCTGTTTTCCTGCTCTGCCATCTTTATCATGTGGCTCTTGGCCTTATCGACCACATGGTGGCTGCTGCACTTCCAGACATCACATCCACATTCCAAGAAGGAAGAAAGGGGTAAAGTATAAAGAGCTGAGAGAAATGCGCTGAGTCTGAGCCTCTTGCTAAACTTAATAAGATGGAGAATCATCCCATTGTTATTTATTTATTTTTTTATCTCATCATGTAGATTGGTTCTTGTGACTACTCTTAGCTGCAAAGAAATCTGGGGATGTGTGAGAAGAAGGGAACAGAATAAGGTGGAGTGAATGGTTTCGGGAAGCAGGACATAGAGTTTACCGTGGTCAGGCTCAGCACCGCTTACACATCATAATAACCACAGTTCAACAGGCAAGGCCTGAGTCCCAGACTTGTTGGTGCAGTTTTTCAGGATAATTCTGCGTGTGTGTCTGCATGCGTGTGTGCATGCGTGTGTGTGTATGCACATGCGTAAGCCAGTAAAGTGCATACCAGATTGATGACTGGGTAGAAGTGCGTAGACATAGGTATGATGATTAATTTTGCTTGTCAGCTTAACCGGATCATGGCGTACCCAGATCTTCAGCTGAACGTTGTTTCTGGATGTGTCTGGGAGGGTGTTTCCAGAAGACGTTAGCGCTGACTCGGTAGACAGAGTAAAGCACATGGCCCTCCTCGGTGTGGGTGGGCCTCATGCAGTCTGCTGAGGGCCCGCATAGAACACAAAGGTGGAGGAAGGGGGCATGTGCCCTTCTCTGTCTGCCTGGCGGAGCTGGGACATTGGCCTGCACCTGCACTCGGACTCGCACTTGTCCGACTGCCTGTCCTGGGTCTCTGGCCTTCAGACTCACACTGAATTACACCACTGGCTGTCCTGGGCCTCTAGCTTCCAGAGGGCAGGTGGTGGGACTTTTCAGCTTCCATAGTTGCTCATAACAAATCACCTTTATATGTATATATAAAGAATGTAGCTATGTGTACAAATATAAAGGATATATACACATATATATAAAGGATATATATAAGATATATAAACATAAGGGATATAGATATATAAAGCATACACATAAATATGAAGGATATAAATATATAAAGGAGATATATGTATTTAAAGGATATATATAAAGGGGTGTATATGTATACATAAAGGATAACTGAAGAATATATATATAAAGGATATAGATATATATAGGATACATATAAATAAGAAGGATATATGTATGTAAAGGATATATATATAAAGATATATAGAGAAGGATATATAAAGAATATATATATATAAAGATATATATAAGATATAACAACATAAAGGATATATATATAAAAATGATACCTATAAATATGAAGGATACATGCATATAAAGGATATATATATTGAAAGGATACATAGAAAGATAAGTATATGGATATATGAAATATATATAAAGGATATATGTAAATGATATATATATATATATATATATATATAAAAATGATGTACAGACACATATATATACATATCGTGTTGATTCTGTTTGGAGTGACGACTACAACGAAGGGATAGCATTGTATGTGTACACGGGAGGAGTGACCTGAAGAAGCACAGCATGTCCGTGAGGGATACAGCAGTACAGTGCTTCGGTTTCAAGTTAACATGAGTGAAAATCTCGCCCGGGCAGCCTCTTGCTGGATGACCTTGGCTGAGCTCCCGAAGGTCTCTTAAATGGAGCTACGGTTTCCTTTTCTGAAAGATGGCAATAATAATCCTGCTGCAGAGATTAGGAATATTAAGTAAAATCACAGATGAAAACCCAGGGCAGTGATCATTTAACAGAGAGATGCTGTTATGAACAGTGTATCAGAGTCAGAATTATCCCTATGAGAAACTTGTGAATGTTTTCCACTTAAAAGAGGTTCATTTAATCAGATACTTAATCGAACGCCTCTTTTGTTGTGAAGTGGGATTAGCAAAATAGGCCAGAGCTGGTCTCAGCTTTCAAGGGTCTTCACATGTATCCAGGAGACTAGACTGATACACATGGATAAGAGGCTGTGATACAGAATATTACCAAGGCTCCAGTGTGCGGTCCAGATAATTATATTTTCTTATATAGTCACATCCTTCATTTTTTTCCTCTTCTTTCCTCCCCCTCTGCCTCCTTCCATCCTGCCATTTCTCCGTCTCTCCTTTCTCTGAGGTAGACAAGTGCAACCAGAGGTCACTGAAGCATCCCTTGAAGCTGGTGCATGTGTGCAGAAGTGGGGGGCAGGGTGCATTCATTAACTCATTCGAAAGGGCTTACAGCTGAAATGTTTTACAAATATGAAGGGAAACATATCTCACTGAGGAGAGATACATTCCTTCTTTTTTAAAGATTATATTTGCTATGAAAAACTCATACATTTTGTATTCTCCTACATGTTTACTCTTGTTTTCCGTTTTTAATTTTTTTTAATTGAAGTATAGTTGATTTACAGTTTACAGTATTGGGTTAGTTTCTGCTGCATAGCAAAGTGAATCAGTTATACATATATCCATCCTTTTTCAGATTATTTTCCATTATAGGTTATTACAAAATACTGTGCTTGTTGATTATCTATTTTATATATAGTAGTGTGTATATGTTACTCCCAAACTCCTAATTTATCCCTCCCCCCCGCCCTTTCCCCTTTGGTAACCATAGGTTTGTTTAGTATGTCTGCATTGTTTGTATAGTGGTGAGCATAGCTGCCTTCCATTCGTTTAAAATGCTGAAACCTTTGAAGCAAGATAGCAGCAAACGGTATCATTACTGTGTTTTTTTTTAATTTTTTAAATAATGACTGAAAGCAAATGATGCCCTTATGACTTGGGCACATGAAGGCAGATTTCAGAAAAACACCTGTGGGACAGTGAGTAACTATTCACAGCATCCCTTCAAAATGAACTACTTAGGAACGGCAGTGGAGAAATGTAAGGGCTAGTTCTCTGTCTTAGCCGAAAACAGTCTCAACACAGTTCAGGGGACTTCATTTAAACGACACATTTCTGAAAACACGTGACACTGGGAGCTTTTGTTACTCTATATAGGAATGGAACACGATTGAGATTTATGCATTTATCTTCTGTGCCTTTAGTTGTATGTTTACAATTTTTTTAAATACAGAGTTACTTTTGTATTACAACGAGAAAAAAAATATCCCTGGTAAGACTGTCGACACATTTTGAGACAATTCTTTTCATATCCAGGTGAGGTCACAGAGTAGAGAATCCAGGCGGATCGCTGTGAGTTCTTTCAATTCAAGTGTGAACTCTTTGAGCGTCCTTGTAATGTGGACACAGAACATGCACGCGTTTGGTCTGTGAAAACTCACTGTGCCGAGGAAATGAAGGGAGAGGTATCTTTCTAGGCTTTTCCGTAGTGCTTTTTTCATAACGTGGGAAGCTTTATAGATGCAAAATGTACTACATATTAAATACATGTTATATTCAATGTTGGAGACATGTAAGCAAACAGTTTTGCCTAAAAGCTTGTCCTCCTGGTGCAGTGTGTGTGTCTCAGATGATGACCATTGTACCTGTCTGGCCATTGCATGCAACTTAAATATATTCAACGATGCACCCAAACTTTTTTGTTTTTTGAGTGCACTAAAAATAAAATGTGCATGGCACTCTACAAGGCTAAAGAGATGCTATTGAGAGTCCGTGTCAAAACAGATTTCTGGGGGACTTCCCTGGTGGTGCAGTGGTTAAGAATCCACCTGCCCATGCAGGGAACATGGGTTCGAGCCGTGGGAAGATCCCACATGCCACGGAGCAACTAAGCCTGTGCACCACAACTACTGAGCCTGTGCTCTAAAGCCCGCAAGCCACAACTCCTGAGCCCGCGTGCCACAGCTACTGAAGCCTGCATGCCTAGAGCCTGTGCTCTGCAGCAAGAGAAGCCACCGCAACGAGAAGCCCACACACTGCAACGAAGAGTAGCCCCCGCTCGCCACAACTAGAGAAAGCCCGTGCACAACAACAAAGACCCGACACAGCCAAAAATAAATAAATAAATTTATTTTTTAAAAAAAGAACAAACAGATTTCTGCAGCTGGCTGCATCCGCAAAAGGAAATGAACTATTTCCCTGAGCGCATCTCTTTTGTCACTGGCAGAGTTTTAGGTCCACGGTTCTGTATGCAGGTTACAGACGTTAATTGCTGAAGCAGGTAAACAAAAATGTGTTGTCCTTCTTTCTTTTTAGACTGTTTTAGCTTCTTGGTCCTCTACTATGTCCTGTGTGTATCTCACCTTATTTTTCTCCTATTTAGAACTAGGCTGCTGGGGGAAGAATCTTGACGTGTATTTTAAAACACTTCACTCGTGTGACTTTTATATGATTTGGATATTGGGGGAGGGAATAAAACTAATACCATTTAGGAACACTTTTAGGCTCCCAGGTGAGAGAATTTGAAATGAAACGTAGTCATTGCTTCTTGAAATATTTTCTCTTTAAATGTAGAGTGACATACCACATATTTGGAATTTCATCATCCTGAAAGGGTCTCAAGCTCGGAGACTGTGTACAGCCCAGGAGAACAGAGGTAGCCAGTACTTTTTAGGCAATGTGTTTTCAAGAAAGTTTCTGATGGAGGATTGGAGTCTGTGAGATGGAAAAGAATGCACTTTTGAAAATTAGAAAATCAATCTTTTATGCAAGAGAACTTTTATATGACTGTCTCAATAATGCTGATGTATTTGTAAAAAGATTATTATTAACATGCCTAGACTATGGTAAAACCAGGACTGGGAAGGTGTTTCCCCAAAAAAGGCTCTTGGAAATTTAAAACACTTTAAGCAATGTTTCCTGGATGACAATTTCTAAGGTTCTCCACAGTGAATTTTCCATAACTTGGTAAGCTCTGTAGATCCAGAATGTAGTAGGTATTAAATATATGTTATCTCATACAGATAAATGCTAGTTTCTCCAATTCAAATCATATACACATCAGTGTATAGGGGTGAAATCCAGGGGTGAATCCAGGTAATCCAGTGTGAATCCAGGGGTAAAGCGTGAGTCACTAATAATCTAAACAGTGCATAAATATATCGATCACTGACCCAGTAATTCCATTTCTAGAAATTCAACTTTAAGCAGTTATTCATGGTTTGTCTAAAACATATAGGCCCCAGGATATTTGTCAAAGTATCCCTTATAGAAGTGAAACAAAGGAACAGTTTATACGCCCAACCTTAGTGGGCTGACAAAATTAATTCTGATACATTCATGTTATAAGTTATGACACAGAAATGATTTTTGGACGTGGGAAGGTGTTTATGATATGAAGAGGAAAAGGGAGGGTTTGAAACATGTCTTGTAAACTATGTTTGCAAGTATAAGCAGAGAAAATGATTTGGAATGATTTACATAAAATTGCGGACAGAAATTTTTTTCTGGAAGAGGGGACTGTGCGTGTGGGTCATGCGGGATCCCTGGAGGGGCTGGAGGCTGAGCCCAGCCACGTGGGCAGTCGACCACGCTTACCTGATGGAGCCCCAGTCAAGATGGGCACGCAGGCTGGGGTGTGCTTCCCTGGCTGGCCGCGCTCCACGCGTATCCGGTTGTCAGTCCCCATTTCCGGGAGGAGTTGATGCTGTCCGAGACTCCTCGGGGGAGGACAGCTAGAAGTTCTCATGTGGAACTTTCTGGGACTCTGCCCCCTGCTCTCGTGACTGTGGATGATTTTAATCTGTGTCCTTTAGCTGTGATAACACGAGTGCGACAGCTTTCAGTAAGTTCTGTGTGTCTTCCTGGCAGATTACTAACCGTAAGGCTGGTCTTGAGGCCCTCTGAACTTGAGGTGGGCATCAGAAGAGAGGGTGGTCTCGTGGACTGTACCCTCAAAGGTTGCATCTGTTGTTTCAGTAATCAGAACTGTGGAGACCAGAACGTAGACTAGCATGTGTCATGAGCACTAAGGTCTTGTCAGTCTCTGCCCTGTTGAAATGCCACTCCAGCTGTTTGCAGGACACCAGCTCCTTCACAGAACCCCACAGAACCTCCCTTCCCTGGAATCAGAGAAGAGGCTCAGGGCTTCCCTGGTGATGCAGCGGTTGAGAATCCGCCTGCCGATGCAGGGGACGCGGGTTCGTGCCCCGGTCCGGGAAGATCCCACATGCCGCGGAGCAGCTGGGCCCGTAAGCCATGGCCGCTGAGCCTGCGCGTCCGGAGCCCGTGCTCCGCAACGGCAGAGGCCGCAACAGTGAGAGGCCCGCGTACCGCAAAAAAAAAAAAAAAAAAAAAAGAAGAGGCCCATCTGGGCATGCGCCCCTATCTGTGACTGAATTATCCCACCTGGCCCTGATGTAGAGGTTGCCTGCCATAGTGCCGGAGACCACAGGCCACTAGGGTCCTCAGCTACGCTTTCATCCATTCATCCATGCAACACACTGGCCGGTATCTGATAGGGGTAAACCCCGAGCCAGCCTCCGGGGAGGGGGCAGCGAACAAACGGGGCAGGGCCCCTGCTCCCGTGGAATGTGGACACAGGACAGGCACCTACAGCTCACCAAACACTGCCCTTGCTTCCCACTTCTCTGCCTGTCTTCCTTGTTATGCCCTGTTCCCTTCAGGAGCTGGCATTCTACACCCTCTCATCCATCCCTGGTCTTGTGGTGAAGCTGGAGAGAAATTATCTTGCCTCACCTATGTCAGCCCGTTTTGCCGTGGCTAGACCTGTGTTTCCAGTTTGTCTCTCCTTCCATTGGTGAGATTATCTGGGATTTGACCTTGCTCCTGGTCTGATTTGTTCATTTAATGACTCTTTATGGGGTCCTTGCTAGGTTTGAGGGAATACTCTCTTCTGGGGTTGTAACCATAAACAAAACAACTCTGGCCTTCGTGAAGTTTCCATGAAAATTGCCACAAAATCCATCCATAGCATAGCTGGTCCTGCAAAGTGCTGTGAAAAGGATACAAAGCGTAAAGGACGGGGAGTGATGCACAGAGGTGAGAATGGGAGTTGCAAGGGGACCAACAAGGAAGTGAAGTTTGAGACCAGTGAAGTCAGGGCATGAGCCTTGTGAACAGCTCAGAGGAGACGATTCTTGTCTAGGGAGCAAGGAAGCAGAGATTGCTTAGCCCATTCACAGAGATGCAAAGACAAGCCTGATGAGGACAGCCATTCCAGCAGGTGGGAGGTGACATCTCATGGTAGTTTTCATTTGCGTTTCCCTGGTGATGAGTGACGTTGAGAAACTTCTCATGTGTCTGTTGGCCGTTTGCATGTCTTCTTTAGAAAAACGTCCTTTTGGGTCCTCTGCTCATTTTTTAATCAGGCTGCTTTTTTGCTATTGAGTGGTTTGAATTCTTTGTCTGTCTTAGATGTTAACTCCTTATCAGATGTATGATTTGCAAATATTTTTTCCCATGCTGTAGGTTGTGTGTTCATTTTGTTGACTGCTTCTTTTGCTGTGCAGAGGCTCTTTGGGTGGATGTAGTCCCACTTTATTTTTTTCTTTTGTTGCATATGCCTTTTTGGTGTCAAAAGCAGGAAATCATTGCCAAGACCAATGTCAAGGGGATTTTCCCCTGTGTTTTCTGACAGGAGTTTCATGCTTTCAAGTCTTATGTTTAAATCCTAATTCCATTCTGACTTCATTTCGGTGAGTGGTTAAGACAGGGGTCCAAATCCATCTTGGGAATCATTTTGCGATATACAAAGGTATCCACTCAACACACTGTACACCTTAAACTTACACAGTGTTATGTGTCAGTTATATCTCACTTATATCTTAATAAAGCTGGGAAAAAAGAAATTCTATGCCAAATACAAGAAAGGAAAAAAAAAAAAGACAGAGACAAACCTGGTGAGCCACGGACACAGAGAGCAGGAAGGGGCTGGTGCATTTGCAGACTTGCCTTCGCATAAGGTTTCGTCCTTTTCCGCACAGTAGAAGCCCCTGGAGGTGTGTGTGCTCCATCTGAGGGTCCCACACGTCCTCACATGGGCTCATCCAAGTCTTCGGGCACAGGCTCTCGTTTTTCCCATCTGGAGCTGGACGGGATACTCAGACCCTGCTCTGCCCTTGATTTACGCTGCCAGCCCGTCTGCGGCTTCAGGCTCTTGCCCAGCAGTTTCAGGTCCTCTTCAGCCTTCACTTCTGCTCACTCCAGCTTCTCCACCACGCCCCACGCATCCGCTTCCCAAGTGCACCCAACCGTATGTCGTAACTCTAGCGGGAGCCGGCACTGACAAGAATCACCCTTCCTTGGGGCTTTCTGCCCCGAACACCTACGTAGAATCTCTCTAAACTCAACGCACTTTTCAGTGCAGCCCCAGAGGGAATCCATAAGCACGTCGTTATCTCCTTTTCTTGTCTTCATCTAGTTTCTGGCTTTACTGTCCCCAAGAGCTGTGCTTAAAATTTTTCACTGAGTTATTGGAAAGTTGTGTCTGCTGACGTCAGTGATCTCATGTCCTGTGGTAGGAAGCCGAGAGGGCTACCTAGCAGGAGAGTCAGCATCCAGCAGCGTGCCGGATGCCCGCTGTGGTGGTCAACTAGGCGTTTCCAAACTGGCTTATCTTTACAGAAGCAACATCTCACCCCCAAGCCATTGGATGGTGAAAGATCTCACATTGAGCTGTTTGAAGTGTGTCCTGGACCGTGGGGCCATTGGAAGATAATGGACAGGATATGATTAGCAGCCTTCACGGATAAAATGCCCTAACCGGGAAAACACAAAGATGGCTTCCTAAGGGTTGTAGTGAAGAAAACAATTCAATGTGACTAGAGGGAGGGGCTTCCCTGGGTGCGCAGTGGTTGGGAGTCCGCCTGCCAATGCAGGGGACACGGATTCGAGCCCTGGTCCGGGAAGATCCCACATGCCGCAGAGCCACTAAGCCCATGCGCCACAACTACTGAGCCTGCGCTCTAGAGCCCGCGAGCCGCAACTACTGAAGCCCGTGCACCTGGAGCCCGTGCTCTGCAACAAGAGAAGCCACCGCAATGAGAAGCCCGCGTACCGCAACGAAGAGTAGCCCCCGCTCGCCGCAACTAGAGAAGGGCTGTGCGCAGCAACGTAAACCCAAGGCAGCCAAAAGAAAATAAATAAATTTATTAAAAATATATTACCAGAGGGAATAAGTGCCCAATTCAGTATAATCAGAGGGAAAAATTGTCAATTCAATATAATTGGAGGGGAAAATTACCAATAGTATTGATGAATAGTTTCAAATTAGTCCAGTATACCTTAGATTTTGGGTCTAACGCTATTAAAAATAGTAAGTATCATTACTGTGCTTTTGTATTTAAGAACGTTTCTGGACATCGTTTCTTGATTATAACCATGAAAATAGTCATTACGGTTTGCTGTTTTCTTTGTTTCCGTCTCTGGGCTGATTGCTGTGCAGATGTCGCTGCCTGATCTTTACCATTGCTAGTTAGCGGTGTCGTCCTGAGTGCCCCCGTGAGAATTAGGCACCTTGTGATCCTTCAGCCCAGCTAGCAGTATTATCCTGACTGCACCAATGAGTACACTTCAGAACTAGGCAGCCTGTGATCACTCAGCCAGGACGCATCAGGCATTCAGACGCCAGCGAATGTCAGAGCTGTAACTCACATCCAAGACCCCTCACGTCAAGTCCCGTATTTTCTCGAAGAAAGACCCTTGCACGGTGTGATATCCAGGGTGTCCCTTTCACGACTGCTGGACTTGGCTCCTCCGTGCACATCAAAGACCGATTTCAGAAACATGGGAGCAGCGGATAGAAGGATCTCTGCAAAGGTGGTGGAGTGAGGAAGGGGGCTCTGGGTGGATGGACTCAAGGACGAGCTCGACCAAGAGGACCCCCAGGCCATGGACGGGGAAGGCTGGCATACAGGGATCACAAGTGGGCCTCCAGCAGCAAGGAGGTGAGTGAATCTTTAGAAATCTGAGCGTCTCAAAGGGCTTGCACTTTCCCTCCAGGCAAGCTCTCCCTCATCCCTGGCCTGCTCTCTGCCCCTGGCAGGCTGACCTGCATGAACACCATCAACAAGGCTTCTGTCGCTCTGGCTTCCTGGGGGGTTTGGTCGTTTGGGAGCCCCAGCTGGACAGGGCAGCAGGGAGAAGGGGGAAGGGAGATCATCCCCTTGGTTGCCTTCCTCCCTGGGCACCTCATGCTGGCTGAGCCCCTCAACCAAGCGCCCCTGCTGCTCTCCAGACGGCTGAGCCTACAGTCTCTACCGTTCCAGTGTGAGTCTTCACCCTTACTTAGGCCCAGGGGGTGAAACCACCTGGAATGCCACTGGCGTTGGTTATTGCAGTTACCCTAGACCATGGTTTCTGCACCTCCGCAATACTGACGTTTGAGGGTGGATAATGCTTTTCTGCATGTGTTGAAGGTTGTTTGGTGCATTGTAGGATGTTTAGCAACATGCCTAGTCTCTCCACACCAGACGCCAGCAGCACCCACCCTCTCCCAGTGTGGCAACCAAAAATGTGCCCAGACATTGCCAACTGGCCAACTGGTTCCTGGGCGGCAGACGCGCTCCCTGTCGAGTACTGCTGCTCTGTACCCACGCTTGGATAAATAGACCCTTTCCTTCTCGATCCTTCTCTCATTGTCTGTACGCCATTGAGACCCCTGCTTTCTTCAATGAGGAGAGAGAAAGTGAGACCAGTTATTCTTTAGGAAGTGAAAGGGTGATACGAAGCCTTTATATACATATAGGTATTACTGAAAAAGGTATGTAAGGGATTTCAAAAGAAGCTAACATGGCAGGACTTCCCTGTAAGAAGACTGTACTCTTTTGCTAAAGCCTTTGGATTATAGAAACGTAACAGTGTTAAAATATGTGTCACTTAGTTTAGAAGCATTTTTTAGCTATTAAAGTCAAGGTAAGATAGGTCTAGGACAGTGATTGTCAACCAGTGGCAATTCTGCCCCCCAGGGTACATTTGGCAATGTCTGGGGGCAGTTTTGGTCGCCTCAGCTGGGAGGAGGGGTTTGTTACTGGCATCTGGTGGGTGGAGACCAGGGATGCTGTTCAACACCCTGCAGTGCACAGGACAGTTCCACCGCGGAGAATGATCCAGGTCCATGTATCCATAGTGCTTGGGTTGACAAACCCTGCTCTGAGGAAAGAGGGCTGAACTGGGGACCTGTGGACTGGCCCCTGGTGTTAGTTGGCTCATAAGAGCTGTGCAGCTTTAAGCATCTAATTTAACTTTTGAGATTTCAGTTTCCCAAGTATAAAACCTCAGGGTCAGAAAAGAGTATTTCTCAGCATCTGTGCAGCTCTCGCTCTCCAAGATACCAGCTCCCCTTCCCTAGAAATGTTTAAAATGCTGGAATCAAGTGTTTGTCTATTGCACCCCCTTCCCTGACCAGCCCAGGGTCTTTGTGGTGACGTGGTTGCCTCTTAACGTTCAGGTAGAGTTATTTAGAGTGACGCTTCACGTCCAGTGACTTTGAAGTTGTAATGATGGTGTGACTATCAGGAAAATTGTCCTGGTTGCTTTCCAGAGGAGTGGAGAATCATTATTGCCAAGTGTGTTATTAAGCAGATTCAATGGTAAGGCAGGTCACGCTGTGCCCCTTGAGGCGTACAAATAAGTGTAAAGCCTGCGTTTTTCCTTCAATTTGTCTGTCATCCAGTGAGAGAGAGAAAACAGGCATATGGAAAGTGAAGTAGCGACACAGGTTTAAATAACCACACAGACAAGATGGCAGCATAGGAGTGGTACTTAGTTGATAATCGTCAGCTCGACCGTGGATGGCGTGCTTATAAGGAACTCTGCTTTTCCTCTTGGGCTCCTAGACGCACCAGGGCTCAGTTATTCGGCTTTCCCTTGTACAGAGTGTTTCCTTGAATGTTTTTACAGTCATGTTAAGAGAAAACTTGTCTTGGTTTCCTATTCCCAATTATGTCTAGGAATGGGTTGACATCTGTTGTAATCTTATGTCATCTCTTCCCATGAGAGATAGCTGCTGTATCCCTAGTAGAAAGTTGTCCAGCTGCCAAAACATCATCCTCTGATTTGGCACAATTCCTATTTCCACCCTCATGGGACAATTTTAAAATTCTTGGTCATCTGGTATACCCTTGCATCATTAGTGTTTAGTCCCCTCTTTTTTTAAAAAAGGGTCCCTTCTAGACCATAGCAATTAAGAACAGAAAGTGACTGGATTGTCCAAGAAATCTACTTAAAGAGAAGAGTATGCACTTAGGAGTTTATCTCTCTCTCTGTCTCTCTTTCTTTCTGTCTCTCTCTGTCTCTCTCTCTCTCCCCATTTCTCCCGCTCTTCTAGGACAGGATTTCTCAACCTCATTAATATTGTAATTTGGAGTCAGATAATTCTTTACTGTTGGAGTCTGTCTTGTGTATTGTAGGATGTTTCATAGCATCTCTGGCTTCTACTGACTAGATGCCAGTAGCACTCCCCTCCTCCAGGTGTGACAACCAAGATGTCTCTAGTCATTGCTAAATGACTAGAGACATAGATTTTAATATCTTTTTTTTTAATAAATTTATTATTTATTTATTTTTGGCTGTGTTGGGTCTTCGTTTCTGCACGAGGGCTTTCTCTAGTTGCAGCGAGCAGGGGCCACTCTTCATCGCGGTGTGCGGGCCTTTCACTGTCGCGGCCTCTCTTGTTGAGGCTCCAGACGCGCAGGCTCAGTAGTTGTGGCTCACGGGCCTAGTTGCTCCGTGGCATGTGGGATTCTCCCAGACCAGGACTCGAACCCATGACCCCTGCACTGGCAGGCAGATTCTCAACCACTGTGCCACCAGGGAAGTCCTAGATTTTAGTATCTTAAACATAGATTTTAATATCTTAATTCTCCCCCATATAAGCCTGAAGTAGCAGTTTGAGAGGGAGACATGTTTTGGGACTTCGAATATTTTTAATCTGAAAAGGGTTTTACATCTGATACAAGCACAGTCAGCTTTAGCATGCAAGGGTATCAATAGTTCAAGTTTACAAAGCTCCATGATCAACTGCAGTCATTGTGTAAGGTTACAACTCATCATCATCATGACCATCAGCATCAGCATCACCATCACCGTCATCATCACCGTCACCATTATCACCACCACCATCACCATCACCACCATCACCACTACCACCACCATCACCATCATCACCATCATTATCACTATCATCATCATCACCACTATCATCATCACCATCATCACCACCATCAACACCACCACCACCATCACCACTATCACCATCGTTAACACTATCATCATCACCACCATCACCATCATCACCATCACCATTCATCATCATCACCATCACCATCACCATCACCGTCACCAGCACCATCATTCTTATCTATATCGCAGCTCCATTTTATGAGTTTCTATGCCATAGTAAAACTGTATTGGGTGTTTTAAGTGTATTGTCTGTTTTTAATCCCTATGACAACAATTTTATCAGATATGCATTATGATGTCACTTTCATAAGCAAGGAAACAGAGACTTAGAGAGGGCAATGGACCATGATTGGTCTTTCTCCATGTCCTTATAAGGGGTGTATGACACTGAACGCTCTTACGCATGTTTATAAATGTGGTTAGAGGGGCTAGAGGGGGAGCTGGACAGGCTTCACAGAAGATGTGGGTCTTCAGCCAGCCCTGGAAGAACAGGGTTAAACTGAGTGAAGATGAAAGGGTAGGGAAGACTGCCGTCCTTGGGAAAGTGGGAGAGAGAGACCTCAGAGGCCCTGGAATCTCATGCTAAGGAACATGAGTTCTGTCATTTAGATAGTCATGGCCCACAGTCAATCCAGCCAGCCGCCTGTTTTCAGCATTCTTTCCCATGAACTAAGATTGGTTGTTATCTCTGTATTTAAATGATTGAAAAAAAAAATCAGAAGAACCATGTGCATGGGTGGTATAGTGGTGAGCATAGCTGCCTTCGAAAAATCAAAAGAAGAATACTGCATGACACATAAACAGTTCATGAAATTAAAATTTCAGTGTCCACAAATAAAGCTTTACTGGCGTCCTACCACCCCCAGGTGTGTACGCGTCGCCTGAACTGCCTATGGCAGTTTCCACGCTACAGCCACAGAGCTGAGTAATTGGAACAGAAACCATGTGACCCGTGACGTCAAAAATAATTCCTGTCTGGCCCTTGACAGAAAACAGTTGCCAACCCTGCTTTAGCTTTTAAAAGGCAACCAGGGTTGTGTCGTTTGATGAGCGGGAAGATGAACCCTTTATCCTTTATCCCATCAAATGTAGCCTTTTCAGCAGTAATAGAGGTTGTTTAACACAAGGCCAGAAAACCAGTGAGCGGGTTTGGCTTTTCAATGTGTTTTAGAACTTCTGATGTTTGAAAAAACTGCTGAATTTGGTCGATATTGACATGCATTTTGGCAAGAAAAAGGGTGTGGTGAGTGGAAAGATAGCCACGTGCTATTTCCGCATTCATGCAGGTGCCTCCAAAGGACGTGGTCCCCTGGATTGTAGCTGAAGACGCCCAGAGCTCACAGGGCCCCTGAACAGCTGTGGGCTCCTGTGTCCAGGGGTTCCCAGTGGCTTTTTATCTCCTGGATCCAGTCCCATTACAGGTGGCCATAATAGGGGAAGGATGCCAGAAGGCTGTCTCAGAATCTCCTGCAAGAATACCCTTAATACATAATCTCAGCGTATTAACTAACAGAGTGAACACCTACTTTTTTTTGGCCTTTCTTGAGCTCTTTTTTAAAAAATTGAAGTATAGTTGATTTACAGTATTGTGTTAGTTTCAGGTATACAGCACAGTGATTCAGTTATGTACATACATTTTTTTCAGACTCTTTTCCATTATAGGTTATTGTAAGATATTAAATATTATTCCCTGTGTTATACAGTAAATCATTGTTGCTTATCTGTTTTATGTATACTGTTTTGTATCTGTTAATCCCAAACTGCTAATTTATTCCTCTTCTCCCTTTTCCTTTTTGGTAACAATCAGTTTGTTTTCTATTTCTGTGAGTCTGTTTCTGTTTCATAGATAGGTTCATTTGTGTCATATTTTAGATTCCACATAGAAGTGATATCATATGGTATTTGTCTTTCTCTGTCTGACTAACTTCACTTAGTGTGATCATCCCTAGGTCCATCCATGTTGCTGCAAATGGCATTACTTCATTCTTTTTCATGGCCGAGTCGTAGTCCATTGTATACATGTACCACATCCTCTTTATCCATTCATCTGTCAATGGACACTTAGGTTGTTTCCATATCTTGGCTGTTGTAAATAGGAGCACCTACTATTTTTCTTAAAATTTATTTATTTGTTTTTATTTTTGGCTGTGTTGGGTCTTCATTGCTGCACGTGGGTTTTCTCTAGTTGCGGCGAGCAGGGGCTACTTTTCGTTGCAGTGCGTGGTCTTCTCATTGCGGTGACTTCTCTTGTTTCAGAGCATGGGCTCTAGGTGTGTGGGCTTAGTAATTGTGGCTCGTGGGCTCAGTAGTTGTGGCACGCAGGCTCAGTAGTTGTGGCTAGTGGGCTCTAGAGCCCAGGCTCAGCAGTTGTGGCACAAGGGCTTAGTTGCTCCATGGCATGTGAGATCTTCCTGGACCAGGGCTTGAACCCGTGTTCCCTGCCTTGGTGGGCAGATTCTTAACCACTGCGCCCCCAGGGAAGCCTTGGAGCACCTACTATTGATGGAATGCATTTCCCCTTGTGGGATTTATCCATGTCATCTTCTACATAAACATACTTATGAAAGGCTTACAGTTTCCCAGGTAGATGTGGGATCCTTTTTTTTTTTTTTGTGGTACGCAGGCCTCTCACTGTTGTGGCCTCTCCTGTTGCGGAGCACAGGCTCCGGACGTGCAGGCCCAGCAGCCATGGCTCATGCGCCCAGCTGCTCCGCGGCACGTGGGATCTTCTCGGACCGGGGCACGAACCCGTGTCCCCTGCATCGGCAGGCGGACTCTCAACCACTGCGCCACCAGGGAAGCCCCTGTGGGATCCTTTTTGTACAGGAGAGGAAACTGAGGTAGTGGGAGGTAAAATGACCTGCCCAAGATCATGGACTCCATTCTTATTGGACTTGAACTCAAGCATCCGACCTGAGACACTGTTTGTGGAACTAAGACAGGCTACCTCTCATGAGAGGAAAGTGAACATTTAATCCCCATGCCGCATTCTCTCTCATATTAAATAATACAGAGGTATTTGCAGCCTGCTCCAGTGTCTGTCAGATTACACACACACACACACACACACACACACACACACACGTGTATTTTAATTTTAAGACTCGTACGTGCATTCAAGATATCAAGCGATGCTAAATTGTGTGACCCAGAATCCAGAAGTCTCCTTCACAACCTGTGTTGGGTTTCATATCCAAATGGTGTTTAAATTACTTAGCAGTTGGGTGACGTTCTCTCTCTAAGATGTATTATTTCCCTTCCTCCTGGCTTGTCCACGTGTCCTCAGGAAGGTCCAGGAGGGCAGGTACCACCTGAGGATTAGGACAGGAAGTGGGCCCGTCCTTCTCGATTTTCACTGCCTTCTGAGTGTAGACAACCACCACCCCCATCTAAAATGGAAACTTTTATATCAGCAAACTAGTAAACCTGGTGAAATACGGGATTTAAACCTGGCTTTAAAAAACAGCTCGTAAGGGACTTCCGTGATGGCGCAGTGGTTAAGAATCTGCCTGCCAGGGCCGGGGACACGGGTTCCATCCCTGGTCTGGGAAGATCCCACATGCCGCGGAGCAACTAAGCCCGTGCGCCACAACTACTGAGCCTGCGCTCTAGAGCCCGTGAGCCACAACTACTGAGCCTGCGTGTCACAACTACTGAAGCCC
Source organism: Aethalodelphis obliquidens (assembly GCF_003676395.1). Classification (NCBI taxonomy): domain Eukaryota; kingdom Metazoa; phylum Chordata; class Mammalia; order Artiodactyla; family Delphinidae; genus Aethalodelphis; species Aethalodelphis obliquidens. The sequence continues at coordinate 4,405,583 of NW_020838035.1, read as the reverse complement.
TCATGCCTAGAGCCCATGCTCTGCAACAAGAGAAGCCACCGCAATGAGAAGCCCGCACACTGCAACGAAGAGTAGCCCCCGCTTGCCACAACTGGAGAACGCCCATATACAGCAACAAAGACCCAGTGCAGCCAAAAAAACTTTAAAGTAATAAATAAAATAAAATATATATTTTTAAAAAAACAGCTCCTAAAATATTTAGCAGAATTTTGCGAACAACGGACTTTCACTCATTGTACTTTGCAGAAGTCCACAAAAGAACCTAATTTGTTAGATGTTCCCTGTCCTGTCACGTCTGCCATTCCTGGAATTCTGTAGAGACAAAGGCCAGCAAAGCTGAGAGCTAGAAAATTCTACATCTGCAGACACCAGGGTCACAATAAAAATTTAACTCCAAGTCCAGGGCTCTCGAGGCATCATCTGTGAAGCAGAAAATAAAAAACCAACTGCAACTTAACTGCAGGAGTGAAAATGGTTTACATGGGGAAAGGAGCCTGCAGCCATGTCATGTTTTGGGGAGAAAGCCGATTAACCCCATCCCAGGGTGAAATTACACATCCAGCTTCTCAAATGGCTCTAATCCCAGGACCCCTGCACTAGAGCTCGGGCATCAGCCAGATGCAGGTTTGCTGAATAGACACGTTACGTTGTTCGCTCTGCCGTGTGTTAACGCAAGATGCACAGGTGAAAAGGTCTCCGTTCAGACAAAGGAAAACACTTCCTCTTCTAATTGAACGATGTTAAACCCAGAACTTGCCACAGTACTGTTTTACTTCAGCCGTTGTTCACGTCAACTATTCTGTTTCCGGACACAAGACTCCTCCAGACTGTCAAGGCACCCGGAAGTGTCTTCTCTCTGTGATGACTGACAGTTTAGAGGGAGGAGGGGGATGGAGGTGTAAATCAATGGTGACAGCTCCATGCGTGAGAACCTGTCTGATAATCTGCTTCTAAAGAAAAAAAGAAGTCCATCCGCAGTCTAGAATATAAACAGGCGTGGAATTCAACACAAGTGTTTGCTGTGACAGCGGCCTCCATCTACCACACCCGATAAGGAAAGGCAAGAGTTCCCTCTTAGGGCAAACTTTCTGATGGCAGGTACGAAGAGCCCACCTCCCAGCACTATCCTTCACCACACTGAGGAATTTGGAGACTTTACTCACTCCTTGGGGACCAGTAATGGGTGTTGTTTCCTTATAGTTTCCATGCCAGGCAGCGGGGATTCTGGACCTTAAAATTAAAAATCAGTTTTACATTGGCAATTGGCTTTACTTCTCCAGAGAAATCGTGTATAAATGACATATGTGTATATATATATAATGTGCAGTAATACACAATATTTGGTTGGAGTGGTAAGGCATTAAATGGTCTGCGTTTTTTGTCTTGTCTTCTCTTACAAACATGCAATATTTTTAGTCATTTTCACAACTAACAGAGCCTAAATCCTTGGGACAGACAAACATCCTATCGTGGAATCCCTACCCTCTCGTCACACCCTCTTCTGGTGGCCGGCATCTCATAAACAAGAAGTCCCATCTGGAAAATGTGCTACAGGATCCGTGTCCTTCTGAGAACCAAGGAGATCCTCTTTTCCAAGGCGGCCTTTGGAAAAGGAACTTCTAAACATGTCATTCACTTTTTCATGCTATCTCAAGACTTTGTATGTAAACAGATTTAGAAACAACGAAGCAAACCAACGCATTCTTTAATGCAGTAACTGAGGATTTGGTTTGGAGAAGAATGAGTTCCTCCAGGCACCATCAAGAGAAGGGGAGCCTTTCCAGAGAAGGATTTCCACAAATCATTTAGGTTTGTTTTCAGGAAATAAGCATTGTTTCACAAATCTTACTCTAATGAGGGCCAAGGCAGATTAACTTAAGTAATTGAGAGCTGAAGGCTTGGAAGCTCTGGTCATGAAACACATAAAACGCCGCATTACAACAATTTCTATGGGGACTTCCCTGGCGGGCCAGTGGTTAGGACTCTGTGCTTTCACTGCTGGGGCCCAATTCCAGTCCCTGTTGGGGACTAAGGTCCTGCAAGTCGCACAGCCCGGCCAAAAAAAAAGAACAGTTTCTATGTCCTACTTGGGCGGGGGTGGGCCGTGGGGCGCTTGTGAATAAGTTAGCAAAACGTTTTTTTAAAAACCACCAATATTCCAAGTATGTGACAGTACCTACGTTCCCTTACTGGGAATTTAGAGTTAGTCTTACGGCTCCAACATTGTTTACATTTGTTTTTCTAAGTTTATACTGATTGTGTAGAATGGTGTTACTGATAGAAGTTTCCATCGTAAGGAATTGTCATCATAACCTGCATGAATACTGCCTTAAATAACCATGATGAAGTAATTCTGTTCACACCTTTCTCTGAGAAGTAGGGTTCTTTTTATCCCCCCAGCCCTTGGAGCAGGACATTTTAATAGTTCTTTGTGACTAGGTCAGGCTCTGTCGTTGACAACCTGGGAATATAGTTTTGGAATAATTGGTAAAAATAAATGAATAGATGGCACTGAAGTGGAAAAGTGAGACATGAATGATTATTCTTACAATATTGTCTTCTCTGAGGACATCCACCTGGTGTTATGGACTAAATTACGCTCTCACCCGCCATTCATATGGGTTGAAGTCCTAACCCCCAGGACCTCAGAATGTGATTGTATTTGGAGGACGTAGGGCCTTTAAGGATGTAATTAAGGTAAAGTGGGGTCAGGAGGGTGGGCCCTAATCCAATAGGACTGGTGTCCTCATATGGAGAGGAGATTAGGACACAGATACACATGGACGACCATGTGAGGACACAGGGAGGAGACGGCCGTCTGCACACCAAGGGGAGAGGCCTCAGGAGGAACCAGTGTTCCTGACATCTTGATCTCAGACTTCCAGCTTCCAGGAGTGGAAAGATAAATGTCTGTTCTTTCAGCCGCCCCACCTGTGGTACTTGTTATAGCAGGTGCAGGTGACTGATACACCTGGCTTCCCCATTTCTCTGAAAATCCATGTCTTCTCAAAAGTCAGCATTAAGGCCATGGCCTTGAAACCTACATCAGACATGCAGCCTGAGTTGAATTATATCTTGTGCTTCCTCAGCTCTTAGCTTCACAGAATTGTTTGCATACATTTGCCTTTGAGTATGGCTTCCTCCCTATGGCTTAAGTCTCTTTATTCCCTATGCCCCCTCTTCACACCTAGAAGGCAAGAGTCTGCTACTTTTGTAGTTCCTTAGAAAGTAGCTCACTCCAAGAATGTATTGGGGATTAAATCTGTAGTGGGTGGGTTACCTAAATAAAGTGCAGAATGCCCACTTTGAGTTGTAGTTAAACAAGGAGTCATTTTTTTTAGTACATCTCATGAAATATTCAGGACAGAGTTATACTAAAAAAATTGTCGTTTATCTGTAATTGAGATTTAACGGAGCATTCTGTATTTTATTCAGAAGGCAGCCCTAGTTGTTAGAAGTCTTGATGCGATTAGACCTGGAGAAAAGTTTAATCAGTAACCATGCAAAGTGCTACGGATGATCTCAAGAAGCGTTAGGAGTTTACTGTTTTGCCCTTAAGGAGGGTTTGGCCGTGTGAGCTGTGGAAATTAACAAGGAAGTTGGCTCCACTGTTCATCAGACCAGTGCCTGGGGCTGCAGGAGCTCTGGGATTATGGCGAGAAGGGCTCATCATGGAATGTAAGCATCACAGAGGGCTTCACGGAGGAGGTGGCCCTTCAGCTGGACTTTGCAAATGGGGTCACACCTCCCTGGGAAGGAGGAAAGGTGAGGACATTGAAGGCAGGGACCATAGCTTGTCCAGGCTACAGAGAGCGGGAGTTAGGGATTGGGGAGAACAGCTAATATATGATAGAGAGAATTCAGCTGTGAAATAAGTGCCCGCAAAAGGGGAGAGTTTTTTTTTTAGGGTTGTTCTGCTGTGGACCATTTTTAAAGTCTTTATTGAATTTGTTACAATATTGCTTCTGTTTTATGTTTTGGTTTTTTGGCTGTGAGGTGTATGGGATCTTAGCTCCTCGACTAGGGGTCGAACCCGTACCCCCTGCACTGGAAGGCAAAGTCTTAACCACTGGACCACCAGGGAAGTCCCGAGGGGAGAGCTTTGAGAATGGAAAGAGAAGGTGGGGAGAGACCCCTTGAAGTGAGACTTGTGGAAAATGGGCAGCTGTTGGGATGCCTAAGAAGGCATAATGATGAAATGTGGGTTTTGCCTGACTGAGGGGGGAAAATTTCCCAAGAACAATTGGGAAAATGAAGCGAAGGTGATTACCGTTACTCGTGGTTGTGATGTTCTGTAAATTGAGTACTAAACATACTCCCTGGGGAAATGCAGGGCTGGGCCCCTGGACCCTGTGGTCCCCAAATTGTCATCATCCAGTCAATGCATAACCTCGTTTTATCTGTATTTCCGTTTAAAGGCACCTTATTTAATATACACTTGATTCATTTACATTGAAATCACGGGCAGCAGCACTATAACTCGTGCCTGAATGATGCTTTTCTAACTCACGTATTTCTGCCATAAGGCACAAGACAACCACCTTATGCTTAGAAACATCAGACAACACCTTAACACTACACTTGGGGGCCGTCTTAGTGAAATCACCAGCACAAAGCACAGAATTGCAACAAAACATGGCTCTGAATATACTGCAGAAAGGACAGTTGTTTTAAAAAAATCATTCTGAAGAACCTAGGGGCAGGACAGGAATAAAGACACAGACGTAGAAAATGGACCTGAGGACACAGGGAGGGGGAAGGGTGAGCTGTGACAAAGCGAGAGAGAGGCATGGACATGTATACACTACCAAACGTAAGGCAGATAGCTAGTGGGAAGCAGCCGCATAGCACAGGGAGATCAGCTCGGTGCTCTGTGACCTCCTGGAGGGGTGGGATAGGGAGGGTGGGAGGGAGACGCAAGAGGGAGGGGATATGGGGATATATGTATACATATAGCTGATTCACTTTGTTATACAGCAGAAATTAACACACCATTATAAAGCAATTATACGCCAATAAAGATATTTTAAAAAAAAAGAGTTGTTTATAGTGTGAGAGCTGAAACAAAAGGGTGGAGCCTTGCGTCACTGGACCTCAGCTAGAAATGTGTATGTTGGGGGACCCGAACTTTTCACTGCTCTGCTCACGTCTGTACGTGACTATGACAGTGACACTGTCTTGCTGTCGGGGTTACATATAAATGTCAGCGAATAGGAGGGTGTGCCAATGCCGACTCCACAAACAGTGAGGACCAGCTGGCTTTGCTGTAGACACGGCTCACGTGAGGCGCTGGAAGGAGATTAAATTCCAGAAGCCCTGGCTAGTCAAAGGGCGTGATCGCTGCACATGTACGTGTAGTCACGGGCTGGAAGATCGTAGCGTACGCTTTGGCCTTGTGCATCTCTTTAAGCACAGCGCAGTCCTGGTCTGCCCCAGTGGGGTACAGAGTCAGCACCGGGCCGAGCAAGGCCTGTGGAATCGGGCGCACGGTAACCCTAGCCGTGAACCAGATGGCACACTGTTTCTCCGTCTCCAGCCTTGGTTAGCCAAACCCCAGCCTTGCCTGGCTGCCTCCACGGGTGTTGCTTCTCCCTGCAAGCTGCGCTCACCTGCAGTTCACATCCAGGCTTCCTACGCTGCCAGGAAGTCACTTCCCAGCTCAGGGACATCCGTCTCAGGTCCTCTCTGCTCACACTTCCCCAGTACTGCCTGTGTTACTGAAAGCAAGTTCGTGTGCTCCACACACAATTAGGCCAAACAGACTGACACATCGTAGCTTGGAGCAGAGAAAGATTTATTGCAGGGCCATGCAAGGAGAAGGGTGGCTCGTGCCCCAAGAACCCTGAACTCTCCTAAGCGTTTCAGCAAAGCACTTTTAAAGGCAAGCGTGCATAGGTGATGCAAACTTCTTGGTGCTGGAATCCTTTGCTCTTGCATCTGTGCAGGTAGGTCAGGTCACGCTGTTCCCATAAACCTCCAACAAGACAAATGGTATTCTCTATTCTGCAAATTTTTATCTCTGTGTGAATGGGAAAGTGTTATACTCTTAAAGGTCAGAGCCTTGAGAAAGGGCTATCCTGTATATTTCAGGCTACAGGCAATGTTCTTTTACAAAAGGTGCAGAGCCAGTGTGACTAAGGACAGGCAACAGAGCACAAAGGTTAGAATATAAAGGAACAGATCTAATATGGAGTGAGGTTTGCTCTTCCCTATTACACCTGTATAATCACATCCCCCCATGTAGGTGGTTCCTTCCCTCCTCCTGTCTCTGTTGCCTCTAGTAAGTCTTTGCACCCACACATTCTCCTGCTCATAACTTCATGCATGAGAACTGATGAGGTCTCCACAGATGGGAGACAGCTGAGCCATGAATCTTGAGGAAGGTCCAGAAATAACATAAAGGTCATTAAGTCAATAAGGGCAAAACAGATTGGAAACATAGATTGAGAAGAAAAAAGTATACTTAACTGCTTTATTCATGCATCCATCCAACAAATATTTGTTGAGTGTGCAGGGTACCAAGTTAAAGTCTAGGGGAAAGAGATGACTCATGCCAAGCCAGAGAGAGGATCACAGACACAGTGATCAGTCCTATCACACTCAAGAGGAAGGTAATAGGAAGTGGGGGAGAGACCAAGAGAGCCAGAGAACATCACAGACGTCCAAGAACTAAGGACACACTTGTATCTCCTGTCACATTCATACAGAAAGGAGAAACTTTCTGCGCCTCTTTCTGGCACAGAAGTTAAGAATCCACCTGCCAGTGCAGGGGACACGGGTTTGAGCCCTGGTCTGGGAAGATCCCACATGCCGCGGAGGAACTAAGCCTGTGCACCACAACTACTGAGCCTGCGGTCTAGAGCCCATGAGCCACAACTACTGAAGCCCACGCTCCTAGAGCCTGTGCTCCAGAACAAGAGAAGCCACCACGATGAGAAGCCCACGCACCGCAATGAAGAGTAGCCCCCACTCACCACAACTAGAGAAAGCTCACGTGCAGCAACAAAGACGCAACACAGCCAAAAATAAATAAATAAATTTATAGGGCTTCCCTGGTGGCACAGTGGTTGAGAGTCCGCCTGCCGATGCAGGGGACACGGGTTTGTGCCCCGGTCCAGGAAGATCCCACATGCTGCAGAGCGGCTGGGCCCGTGAGCCATGGCCGCTGAGCCTGCGCGTCCGGAGCCTGTGCTCCGCAACGGGAGAGGCCACAACAGTGAGAGGCCCACGTACCGCAAAAAAAGGAAAAATAAATAAGTAAGTAAATAAATTTATAAAAAAGAAAAAAGAAAAGGATGCACGCAGTCTCTCTGACTCAGGAGATGTGAACATAAGAAGCTGGAGTCACATTTGCATTTGGCAAGTCTCAGGCTTTTTCATTGTACTGTGAATGCATCTTGTGTAATGATTAGCAGTGTGTGTCCTGGGTAATCAGCTCGGTGAGTCATGCTTAATTTCGTCTTGTGTTTCCAAAACTGTTTTCTGAGACTATGGGCACATTGGGCTCTCCCCTCAGCGGAATCAGTATGAACTCTCAAACCCGTCTTCTGTCCAGAGCGCGTTACGTGGCGTTCTCCTGCGGGTGATGCCGGCTCTCGTTGGCGGGGCTCTGGCTGGGAAGAGGCAGGGCATCTTGAAACGGTGTTGGGAAGGGCTTTGCAGCTTCGCGTTCAGCCAGAGACTGCGATGTCGGTCTCCTTTGTCACTCTCAGGCGCTGGCAGCTCTCCTGGGGTTGTTAATGAGGACGCCAGATACTATCGACCATGATATGTCTTGTTGTGGGGTCTGTGCCTGTGAGATGAATTTCCTCTGGATAATAAAATGCTCACCCACACGTGGTACATTGCCTTTTCGGGGGCCATTTTAGCGAAATTTAATGCCATCTTCCTTCCCACATGGAAGCAGAGAGGCACGGCCGGTGGTTTGCACACTGTGTTCCACATTAGCGGCGTGCTTGCTCCGAGGAGAAATTATTCCTTCAGAGATGAATTTTAACATCTCATGCTAGCTCACTGCACTGTCTCGATTTTCAAACTTTTGTCAAATAACAGCAATTAACATTTTGGAATTGTGTTGTCTCTCAAAAAGAACAGTTTGGGTTTAATGTTGCCGTGGATGTATTTCCTGGGGAACTGCCGGTAAGAAACACGGGTCTGGGGCTTCCCTGGTGGCGCGGTGGTTGAGAGTCCGCCTGCCGATGCAGGGGACGCGGGTTCGTGCCCCGGTCCGGGAAGATCCCACATGCCGCGGAGCGGCTGGGCCCGTGGGCCATGGCCGCTGAGCCTGCGCGTCCAGAGCCTGCGCTCCGCAGCGGGAGAGGCCACAGCGGTGAGAGGCCCGCGTACGGCTCTTGCAATTTGGGCAAAGATTCTGTCATGTCACTGAGTTCAAGTCCCAACGTCCATCTTTTTGACTATTTCGAACCCGTGGCTGTAGAATCCTGCAGCCTCTTTCCCCAAAGGCAAGCCCATCCCAGCTCTACCACATTGCAGTTCCCAAATTTGACGAGTCTGGCTCATGGTCAGACCCTCAGCACTCTTGGCCATGGCAGACCCCAAGTAAGGGTAAAGATGTGTGTTTCACACCAATGTTTTTGAAGATGTATTTTGACAAACCACTGTTTTCAAGTGACTAAAACACACAAGGAGGAGGTCCTTTCTCATGTGTCTGTTCATGTTCTTTCCATGGCCTTGAAGTTTGATGGTGTGACTTCCTTTCCCCTGGGGAACTGGAACTTGACCGCACGTTGGAATCGCCTGGGGAATGTAAAAATACTGATGCCTGGGTCCTACCCACAGAGATTTCAGGCGGTGGCCAGGGCAACGGGATTTTAAAAACTTCTCCGGAGTTTCTTACGTGTGGCCAGCGTCAAGGACTTCTGCTTTCCTAAGATCTTCATTTATCCTTCCTGCTGTACCATGAAGCCATCTAGATTTTTCTGCCATTGAAAGAACAAAACAGGACAATTTCTTTCAAGACATCAATCCAAGCAGTCTCTGAAACATATACCAACAAGAACGGAAAGTGCACTTAGCAATAGTTTTTATATTTGGAGCGAACCCCTTGCTGCTTTTAAGAAATTAAGATCCTCCTTGGAGGGAGGTTCCACCTTGATGCAGAAAAATGTCTATTTCTAACGTCAACAAAATGTCATCAGCTTCATTTTCTGCAGAATAAGGCTATGTCATAAAACACATGCGGCTTCATCAGAGAATAGCCAAATGATTGGATTTGAAATTCACAACCTCCAGTCATTTAATAAGAGACCTAGGGATTCCCTAGTCCTGTTCAGCTCTTTGTGTCTTAGATTTAGTCCTTGCTCACGCATGAGAAAAGTCTTTTTAATGAGTTAAGAAACTAGGACCCCATCCATTCAAAAATAAAAGTAAGGAATAAAGCTTACTCAGGGAGAAAGCCCGTCAGTTATAAGCATTTCTTGGACCACGAGTACCTAGTAGAGCCCAGAGGAAAATGGTGTATATCTGTACTCCATTATGCTTTTGAGAATTTCTTTGGAACAAAGTTAACATTTTCTTACTGTTCCTTTCAAAGTAAACAGTTCATCCGTTATCAAGGCAGGCGACACAAGAATGGAACTTACTGCCTTCAGAACTTCAATTATCAGCCTCGTGAAGAACTTCGTATAAATTAATAAAGGACCTGCCTTTTTATGTAAAGACCTATTTCTAGAACAACTGCAGTAATGAGGGTTTAAAATGAAATACCTTTTGAATTTATTCTGGGAAATGATTCAGCTTAATGCAAATTACATCAGAAGAATGAGTTCATATTTGCATAGGTATTTTGGAATAGCTGTTTATTTTACAGTTAGATGCTGATGGCCAGAGAGCCCTGATAGAAAACATAACATGGACCGCATGCCTGTTTCTCTGTTTCTCTGCTTTATGGGAAGGCCAAAACACACTTTTTTTTTTTTTAAATAACAGAAAAACATTTGGAACTTCAAATCTTGGAAAATCTTAACTGATCATTTATACATTATCAAAAGTCATTTCATACGTTCCTAGAAGGATGATAGAAAACGTTAAGAAAAGTGTAAACATATGTTTTATTGAGCTGCAGTTGTTCTGTTTTGGATTAGCACCTTACCTGTAATCCACCTGCCTTTTTTTTTTTTTTCTTTCCTCTTGCAATGTACTCTGTCATTATATAAATAGGGGCTAGCAAACGTTTTTCAGGAAAGGACCAGAGAATTGATATTTTGGGTTTTGTGGGCTATCTGGTCTCTGTCTTAACTACTTGTGGTGAAGCATGAAAACAATACAGAGAATATGTAAACTGAAGGGGACCAGATTATGTCACCCCAAAATATGCCCCTTTGGCATATGGATTCCTTTGAGCTGAAAGCAGTTGAGAAACAGCAGGCGCAGGAAGGGTCCACTGCCCACTTCTTAACTGCCTGAAAGCCGGGCATAAAGTTCTTGCAAGAAACGTGCCTTCTTGTTCCAGAAAGAGAAGAGTGACTCTCATCACTGGAGACAAGATACCAAGATAAGTCTGCACAGACAGACCTTGCTAAAATAACCGTCATATTCTGTTAGTTTCCTTCATATATTTCCTAGTCACTTTCCATAATTTATCACCCTTTGTCAAAATGGTATATAAGTCCCAAAGTCTAACTGCTTCTTTGAGAATTCATTTCTTTTCTGTGAAGGCCTCTCTATGCCTAAATAAACCCTTTCTACTGTTCATCTGTCTTTTATCAGTTTAATTCACAGCCCTCAGTGACAGAACCTACAAGGGCAGAGGAAAGATTATTCTTCACCGACAGATCAAGTGGGCATGGCTGTATTCTAATAAAACTTGATTTATGAAACCAGATGATGGGCTGGAATTGGCCTCTGGGCTGATATACACATCGATCGTCTGCATAATCCCTCTCCAGTGTTTGTTGGGTGGGTGGAGAGGAGGGCTGGTGAAGGACTACATTTGTTTTCATAACAACCCCTTACAGATAACCTTGAAACTAGTTCTGCTCTAGTGGGCACTGAACACACTGAAGTGTGCACCTGCCTCAAACTGTTTCTCGTTGGATGTAAAACTCTCAACCACCAGAGTAGAAATGTTTGAACCACTTCTTCCTTACGCATTAAGACAGGTTGTGATGTAAAAAGTCATAACATTTATTGTGTGACTTCCCGAGGAGAGTCAAGGCTTTAGGGAGATGGCGACGAGATGTTCTGTTAGCCATCGTATACCTAGCACCAAGCTCAGGGGCTCTATAAACAAGACCCTCAAATATTCATCGACCTTGACTCCGGGTGTTGTATCTATTAAGTTGAACTCAGGAAACTGCTGTTTTTGCAGACCAAAAGTGCTTGCATGGCGTTACTTTCCTAGGGTTCAACCTAAAATCAAAGACAGCTGTGAAATTCAAAGATGACAGCTCATCATCACATTCCTGATAAAGATCACGGGGAGTGGTTACCACAATGTTCTCCAAACTTTTCTGGCCACATGCCCCCATGGATAAACAGGAAAGTCCCCACGAGCTTATCTGTTTTTAATAAATCATATACACGTCAGACCATGCTCTAGCCTCTGCGTGCGGTGTACCTTAGCGTCAGGATTCCTCATTCACAACAGTGGATGCAAATAATGCTTTTCAGTAGCCTTGAAAATTCAGAATTTCATTTGGACGGAGAGCTAAGATTTTGTCAGGCTTGATGAAATCCGTTGCTTTGATCGTGTGCTGACAAGAGCTAAGAGACGTGTTCGCTGCAGCACTTCCCGTTGTCGGCTTGTGCTTGCGTGACTTGTACGTAATCGTGGTGTCTCTGCGGGAGCCCTCATGCATTTCTTGAGGGCTGATCTCATTAACCCTGGGTAGCATCGTCACTAAATTCTCTCACCCGGGCACTTGTAAAATGGCAAAGGGTCACAAGTTGCTGAAAATAAAAATAAAGGAGAACAAGCGTGGCACCTCTGTCCCTGACATAGGACCTCCTGGACCAGCTACAGAACTGCATGACGGCAGGTGCACTAATGTGGATTTAAACCAACACTAACCTCCACTTTGAGCCTACTCATTAGATATGAAATGGAAATCCTAACATCTCTTCCCATTCACCAAAGGATGGCTTTGCAGACACCCTCAGCTGGGAACACCCAATTTAAGAGCTCCTGGATCAGAGCATATTTATTTATAATTCAGGTGACGGCAGAAGTATTATAAACAGAGTCTTGTGGGAGCAAAGCGTCAGGACTGAACCAAGCACATTCCCATCTACTTATGAGATGCTTTTCCCAGATTCCTGGTGAGCAGACATGAGCCTTGTCGTCCTTTAACCAACTTCAGCTTGGAAGCTGCTCCTTACAGAAAATTGCATTTGCTGTCTTGAGTTGTGGAGTGTTTGTAATAGGACGTGGACTTGTGTTAGATCAGCTCTAAAGGAGCCCACTGACCCTGGAATGAAGGTCTGGTCTTCCACGTCCTGCATTCATAGTATTATAGTTTTTTTGCCTATTGATTGTGTCCGCGTTGGGCATCACACTTTTGTGTGTGTGTGTGTGTGCGCTAAAATCTCTTGCTTCATTAAGAGAGGTGTCAGTTTCCAAACACTAGGATGCAGATTTGTACCTGAGGTCCGTATTGAGCTGTGAACACGTCTGCACTTCTGTGTGTTCTTGTTATATCGTCATGTCCCTCAACAGACGTTCCTACGTTCTGTGGGAAATGTGGGTTCAACTCTGGGCCTTTGAGGCCCCTTGGCGTCTTTCAGATTATGTGATATAAACATGGGAGTGCTGTGTCAATGGAGAAATGAAACCGAATTGTCAAAACCAAACTCAACCAGTTATTTTATCTTTTACGGCAGAATTGCCTTAACGGCCAGTTAGTTATGTGGTGAAGATGTTTGCAGCAAAGATGCTTTTGCGGCAAAGATGTTTATGGCAAAGACGCTTACAGTATAAATCCCTAGGACCAGTCAGTTTATATCTGCTACATGAATGAATGAATGAGTTGACTAATACATACAGTAAGTGACAGAAACAAAACTGTAATTCTAGTCATCTGACATTAGCTGCAGTCCTGTGTGATCTGCAGATTCTCTCTGTATGTTTATTATTTAAAATAAGCTTCTGTTTTTACATCACTTCTTAAAGGTTCATGTTCATATAGAAACCTCTTATCACAGTTTGTAGACTTGCAGAACGCTCTGTACCAGCCTTAGGATAAGGTAGGTTAATGGTGCCAAGCTGCTTGGGAAATGACAAGCAAACAAGAAATAGTCACGTGGAAATATATTTCACTGTTTCATCAAAGAAAAAAAAAACAAAACTAAGGCAATAAGATTTGAAGGGAAGCCATTCCGGCAATCTTGAATTCTGGGCTGGACAGTATTTTAAATGGTGAAGACATTAAACAAAACAAAACAAAACAAAAAAAAACCTTGAAGATTCCCCAGTTGTTCTAAATAAATTCTAATCCATCTCTTTCCCATGAGAAAACTGAGACCCAGGGCCTGAAATGACACTGTGAGAAGCAGAGTTAAACTGAAACTCATCTTCTGAACCCCATACAGTTGCTCTTGCATTGGACTGAGCACACATGATACACATGTGTGCGTATAGTTACGTTTTCTGTCTCATACTTAGTTCCAGAACACATGCTGAATGGCAGAGAGAGGAACTTCAACAGCAAAATTCAGTGTCATCTTCTCAAACCAACACATAGGATAGTGTCCTGTGATAGGACCGTCACCTCATCTTGGCACAAAGAGGTGGGTCACAGCTCTTTCTCCCAAAATGCTGCAACCCAGAGTTCTCTGTGAGCTGCATCCTCTCTGCCCGTTGCTTTCTTACTTTATTACATGCAGAACGGGGGCCCGGGGGGGTTTCATGATCCTGGGCCGTGTGGAATGGATTTAGACCGTCTCCAGTGATTGAGGATAAATGTTACATGCCCTTAGGTTTTCATGTAGAATATTCCTTTTCCACCTAGTAAGATATTCAATACACACTTTGCACTGTGACACTGACCGTAGAAAATTATTCTCAAGACCCTCCCACCCTTCATTACTTTCGATCCCGATTCTTGAGATGCCCTGAGAAAAGAGAAAGCTGTGATTGAACCAAGAATCAGGACTTTGAGCAACAGCTCTGAACATGTGCACGTAGCTTCCAGCGGTTTAACACAAAGGGTCTCTTGATCTTCGTTGTGAGACGTAAGCCTCGATGCCCTGGAAGGAAAATAGACACTGTTGTCTATAGCCAGCCAGCTCTTACCACTGTTGGAAGCAGGCCTGCGTTCCTGCGTGTGATTGCTGATTTAAATGATATCTGACGGAATCTTAAGTAAAACCTGGGCAGTGCCTTCTGCTGAAAGGTTTGTAACATACACCATCCAGACAAGCCGAGAAACGTGGGTAAACCTTCTGAATCAGATGCCTTAGATGGTCCTGCAGTGGCGGAGATTTCATCTTCTTTATGGTAATGGAAGATGGGCAGATTCAGAGAGAAGCCTAATGGGTTCTGTCATTTACACAACAACACTGCTCTTTTATTTACACTTGAACTATGCAACACAGATGCCTAGGAAAGGATAGTGGCAGAATCCATGCAAAACAATCACTAGTAGGCCAGTGGCAGAACAATGCCTTTTGCGCCACAGTCAACTCAACTCCAGTTTCTCTCTTAGAGAAAAATCTGAAACTGGAGCAGGTTCTGTTCTTCCCTTCCATTAACCTTAATTACTTTCCTCCATCCTTCCCCATGTTGTTGTCCAATTTCTCTACCGTAGATGTTTGGACCACCTTCCTCAGCATCACTTGGCAGTAGGGGGGCAGGTCCTTCAGCCGCAGCCCAGGATCTGGGGAGGCGGCGCTTGAGAACCCTTAATCTAACAAGCGGCTTTTATCCAGGAGGTTTGGCCGCACCCTGAAGGCTGGACTGAGGAATTCCTTCACAAGCTCAGGCACCGCCTTTCAGCCCTTGGGAAGGGCCTGTCTATGAGGGGCTTTCTGAGCTCCCTGATGGATGCCTGTGGGTAGGGCTTATTGAACTGGCCACGTCAGTGGCCCTCGTCAGCTGCCTGCTGAGACCTCCTCCCCCTACCCGCCTCGGACCCTGCTACGCGGTGCTTGCAGGGCAATCTAATCCTTCCTCAGTAGCCCCAAAGGAAGGCTTTTCAGGTCGTGGACCCTCCTCTACTCCAGCGCTGCAGACTTCCCTCCCATGTTGAAATCCTGGAAGCCTAAGATGTGGTTCAGAGAACATTTTTGGTACTGTAGGCTTTTTTAAAAAAATTGCTTCATACTCTTTCTTCTGTGAGGGTGAATCATTTAGAGTCATGTCCTCTGAAAGTGTACCCAAAGGGACAGGAGTTCAAATAAATATAGAATTGTGTCAGGCCTTCACTGTACAGCTCTGCCCGGTTAAACACAACACAATTTAAAGGGCAAACTGATTAAAATTATCCCAAATTCCAGAACAAATGGCTCCCTTAGACTCGATGCTGTTGAGAAGATAACAAACATTTTTTAGAGAGAAAGCCTGCACACATAGGTACGTGGGAAGCTAAGGATAATTGATGGATTCAGCATCTATTCCATATATCCTTCAAGTATGTCATCCTGTAAAGCACAGGCTGGAAGGCCAAAAACTACATTTCCCAGACTCCCTTGCAGCTTGGTTTTGGGCTATGACTCAGGTCCATCCATCAGAGGCATTCTCTTAAGACCTGCATTAGGAACTGAGGCAGGTGGGGAGAAAAACGGTCATGCCAGGGGTGGTCTGGCAGGTGCAGTGGCAGACACCTGGTTAGAGAGGCAGACACCTGGTCCCCCAGCTGTGACCAGGCCATCAGATCCCAAGAGAAGGGTTGTTTTTGTAATTTTGGTCTCAGAGTCCTTTGTAGAGACCTAACTAGTGATTTGTAAGCACGTGTTCTATATTAATTGTTTGCTGCAGAAGAGAGAGAGAGAGAGAGTGGTGCCTGTTATCTGCAACTGAATCCAGCAGACACACTTATTCAAAATCAAGGTTGCATGAATGTGGTGTATGTGGGATGGAGGTGGGAGGTACAATGGATGAAAATCATTTCTTACCTCACTTTTATTTTGAATTTGAATTTGCAGTGCTCAAACACTAGTTAAACGAACAGTAATTGCTGGGAAGTAAAAAAAAAAAAATTACCAACACGTATATTTCTTATCTTTCTCCAAGTCTTTGAGTCATAACAGGCATTGAAAAGAGAGGGAGTTCTTAGATTTGGAAATTTTAGTTTCAGTACCCAAACAAGTGTCGTTTCTCAGAAGAAAGGATATTACAGAGTCTTCTGGAGGGAAACATGATTATTACTTTAGACTCCCAGAAGGAATTTAGTCACTGGTACCAGCAAAACAAGTGAGGAAACGCAGTGGGGAACATAGCCGTGTAAAAGGCAATTGACCTGATAGGAAGAAAGGGTGCACATCTCTTTCCATTTAGAATATCTGATTGGCATCTGCGTGCCTCACCAGGGTGGTACAACTTCACCCTTCATTAGCTGCGTAGAAACACAGCCTATAGTTTCCTACTTTGAGCGTTTTCCTGGGCAGCTGGCTGTTACCCTGTACGTTCATTTGACTGACATCTATACTTGATAATGGAATTGTCTGGCTAGACAACTTTTCTTCTCAAAATACTTACCTTTCTCTTGGTGGTCCGTTTCCTGTATACTCGGTCTGAAACAATTTATGGGGAATTTAACGACCAACGATTGGTGACCCCTATTAATAACATCAGATAAGGTTCTTGGTTTCTGTTTCTGCTGGATACACATCAGGTAGTTAACACAACAGCCTCCGTATCAAGTGCATGAGATATTTTTAACATCTGTCGTAGAATGGGGCCAAAAATTAGAATTGGGGCAAAAGCGGGTGGTACATAGCCAGCATTTGTGAGTCAGTAAATGCTCCGTACATGTGGGGGAAAAGCCTAGCCGTGGCATTTGCTTGAATTCTACTCTAGGTGTTTAAACGTCGATTTTTCTGATTAGTGTTTTGCTTAATGGAAAAATGGCTCTATATTCTTAGGTTATGTCAGGGTATAATGGAATTTGATGTAATGGCAAGGTACTAGAACAAACTGGTTACTCCATCCATCTGAATGACAACCAGTTTTTGTAGTGCCAGTAAAAAGTACGTAATTACCTGTTGCCCATGGATGTTGATGGATGTCTAACACAGGGTGAGTGTGATAGATGCTGGAGTTTTCTGCTCCGAGCGCACTTTTAACGTCCATAGGATATGGCATTATGTAATTGCCAATTCATTACTTGGTCATAGTACTGATTCATTTAATAGACTTACTTTGTAAAAACAAAAAACAAAAAACAAAAAAAAACATAAGCCATTTGAATGTAGACTTAATGAAATCCTGTTCATGAATTGGGGGTGAACTACTCGTTTTTTGATGATGGATGCATGGTTTTAGGCCATCACCGTGTCAACATTTACTGTAGCAAATGTTTACTCAATGGCGAGCTACTAAGCTGAAAGGATTAATTTCCTTAAAAATGTATATTATTGACATTTGCCTTCTTTTCACAGTATCCTAGAACTAAAGATGAACATAGATTCCTTGCTGTCTATTTTGCAAATGAGGAAAACTCAGACACCAGAAAGAAGATGGCATGATTAATGTTATTTAATATCATACACACTACTATATATAAAACAGGTAAACAACAAGGACCTACTGTGTAGCACAGGGAACTATTTTTTATATCCTGTAATAAACCATAATGGAAAAGAGTATGAAAAAGAATACACACACACACACACACACACATACACACACACACACACATATGTATATATCTCTGAGTCATTTTGCTGTATGCCTGAAACTAATACAGCATTGTAAATTAACTATACTTCAATTTTAAAAATGGTTTTAAAAAAGCTACTTAATATTAAATATCAAAGTCAGGAATGAATCCAAGGTCTCCTAAATTGTAATTCAAAGTACTTCCATGCAAAAAGTTGATAACCAGTGTTCCACTGTTGGAAGTCCATGTGTGCTTTCCTTTGTACTTTGTGTACTCTTGACTTATTGCCTTTCTAGTGAGCTTAGGATGTTTGTTCCTTCCAGATGTAACTGAGCCTGCTTTGGTGTAGATAACTCCAGAAGTAATGCACTTTATTGATTGGGTTGAGCTAATTTTTTTTTTTTTTTTTTTTTGCGGTACGCGGGCCTCTCACTGCTGTGGCCTCTCCCGTTGCGGAGCACAGGCTCCGGACGCACAGACTTAGCGGCCATGGCCCACGGGCCCAGCCGCTCCGCTGCATGTTGGATCTTCCCGGACCGGGACACAAACCCGTGTCCCCTGCATCAGCTGGCGGACTCTCAACCACTGCGTCACCAGGGAAGCCCTGAGCTAATTTTTAATGCAGCCATACGTTCCAGGGTGTGGGGAGTTCCAGCAGGTACTGAGGGCTGCCAGGTCTCCCTCCGAATTCCCAAAACCTGATTCAGCTGACACGCCAAGTGGCTGCCCTTCTTGATGTCCCAGATGGGGTGTACTCCAGTCACTGGTGTGAGTGGTGCCGTAGAACTCACCCTTTATCTTTCTGTTGAGCGTGTTTTGTCCAAGAAGATTATTGAAGCTCGTGGGAGGGAGGTATGTGAGCATATTGATTTTGTGCTTGTTGGCCTTTGGCTTTATGCATTTTTAAGGGCTGAATTGTGTCTCTCATCCACCCCCAAAGTTCATATGTGGAAGTTCTAACCCCCCAGTACCTCAGAGTGTGACCTTATTTGGAGAAAGGGTCTTTACAGAGGTAATCAAGTTAAAATGAGGTCATTAGGGTGGGTTCTAGTCTGATAGGACTGGTGTCCTTATAAAAAGGGGAAACTTAAGGACTTCCCTGGTGGTCCAGTGGTTAAGACTTTGCCTTCCAATGCAGGGAGTGTGGATTCCATCCCTGGTTGGGGAGCTAAGATCCCACATGCCTCGTGGCCAAAAAACCAAAGAACATAAAACAGAAGCGACATTGTAACAAATTCAATAAAGACTTTTTAAAAAGTGGTCCACATCAAAAAAATCTTTAAAAATAAATAAATAAATAAAAACGGGAAACTTGGACACAGAAGCAAGACTGTGTGGACACAGAGGAGGAAGACCCCAGAAGGAATCCTGCCGATGCTTTGATTCCACACTTGTAGCCTGCAGAACGGAGACCATAAATTTAGGTTGTTTTAAGGCACCCAGTTTGTGGCTCTTTGTTGAGGCAGCCATAGGGAACGAGTCCATGCATGCAGAGCCATGCTAACGTGAGGGTTACAAAATCCTAGACATCCTGAGGGCTGAGTGCAGGCTGGCCCTCGGTCACCTAAGGCAGCCTGGTTTGTGTGGAAATTTCCTGGGATTTGCTGTTGCAAAGCTCGTATCTGGGGAAACCTCTTAGTCCTGAGCAAACAAGGACAGTCGGTCACTCTGAGCGAATACCTGAACGTCCAACAGTGCTTCCTTCTGGGGTTCACCAGCCGTGTCCCTGAGTGAGTTGCTAAGTTCTCAGAGCAGCCTGTCAAAAGGAAGAGTGGCCGATGCAGCTTTTGGAGGAATACAGTGAAGTGATTAGCACAGGTCCTGTGACTAGCTGGCATCCTTCAGGGCTTACTCAAATGAGGTGATGAAAAGACTTCGTATTTCAAAACATATTCCCAGTAGCCCCGCAGAACTCTAAAGTTCCACTGATCTTTTGATTTTTTTAAGAGTTTCCATCCCAGAGTCTGCTTTAGGTCAGATTCCCTAGAAGCATAGCCTGAGTTACAGAGTCATGGGCAAGTCATTTACTGATGGACGTCTCTAAGGAGAAACTTCCCAGGAAATGAGGGAAGCAGGAGGGACAGGGCGAAAAAGTGGAGGGGGTCTGATAGCAGCTGAAGTCGCCTCAGCTTGATCCCTTGGGGAGCTCTGGAGCATACGTGTTTCTACGGATTCGCCCACCTTGCTCCATGGGGCCGGCCCCTCGGGCCTCCTGCCGGTTTTATTTTTTAATTTTTAAATTTTTATTGGAGTATAGTTGATTTACAATGTTGTGTTAGTTTCAGGTGTACAGCAAAGTGAATCAGTTATACATATACCTATACCCACTCTTTTTTAGATTCTTTTCCCACATAGGTCATTACAGAGTATTGAGTAGAGTTCCCTGTGCTCTACAGCAGGTCCTTATTAGTTATCTATTTTATATATAGTAGTGTGTATATGTCAATCCCAGTCTCCCAATTTATCCCTCCCTCTCTTTCCCCCCTGGTAACCATAAGTTTGTTTTCTACATCTGTGACTCTATTTCTGTTCTGTAGATAAGTTCATTTGCACCCTTTTTTTTTAGATTCCACATATAAGCGATATCATATCACTTGTCTTTCTCTTTCTGACTTACTTCACTTAGTATGAGAATCTCTGGGTCCATCCATGTTGCTGCAAATGGCCTTATTTCATTCTTTTTTATGGCTGAGTAATATTCCATTGTATAGTCACGGTGGTTTTAAAACATAGCTGCGCTATTGTGACACCCTTCCCATCAAGAAGTGGTTCTGCATCTCCTCCCCTTGAATATCTGCAGAACCGTGATTGCTTCAACCAGCAGAATATAGTGAAAGTGACAGTATAGGACTTAAAAAAATTTTATTTGTAGTCAAATACACATAACAGAACATTTACCATCTTAATAATTCTTAAGTGTGCACTTTGGTGGCATTAAGTACATTCATATGGCTGTAGCCATCACCACTGTCCACCTACAGACTTCTTTTCATCTTGCAAAACTGAAACTCTATACCCATTGAACAATAAATCAGCACCCCCCTCCCCAAGTCCCTGGCCCCACCATTCTGCTTTCTGACTCTATGCATCTAATTGCTCTAAGTGCCTTATATAAGTGCAGTCATACGGTGTTTTTAATTTTTGTCCCTGGCTTATTTCACTTCGTGCAATGTCCTCAAGGCTCATGATGTTGTAGCAGGTGTCAGCATGCTATGGCATGGATAGACCGCATTTTGCTTGTCCATCAATGAATACTTGGGTTGCTTCCACCTTTTGGCTGCTGTGAACATGGATGTGCAAATCTCTCTTCAAGACTCTGCTTTTATTTCTCTTCGGTATATACCAAGAAGTGGGGTTGTTGGATCATATGGTAGTTCTTTTCTTAATTTTTTGAGGAACCTCCCTACTGTTTTCCTTAGCACGTGCACCATTTTACATTCCCACCAATAATGCACTTGGGTTCCGATATTTCTATGTCCTCAACAGCACTTGTTATTTTCTGTTTTTTGTTTGTCTCGTTTCTTTCTTTTTCTAATAGCCATCCTACTGGATGTGAGATGGCATCTCACTGTGGGTTTGATTTGCATTTCCCCAGGGAATCAGTGATGTTGAACATCTTTTTGTGTACTCATTGGATACTATGTGATTTTTGAGGCTAGATCATAAAAGTCCAAAGCACCCCTTCCTGGTTTGCCAGCATCCTCACTCTTGAAGTCTTAATTCACTGCCTAAGAAGTCCAACTGCCCTGAGGCCACCATGCTGTGAGGAAGCCCCAGCTTAATGAAGAGGCCACATACAGGTGTTCCTATCGAGTCCCACCTGAGCCCAGTCTTGGGAGTCTTCCCAGCCCAGGCACCAGCGTGTGAATGAAGAACCCTCTCGGTATTCCAGTCCCCAGTTCTTCAGGCCGCTGCCAGGCATTTGAGGCTTCCAGCTGAGACCCCAGACATCAAGGAACAGGACAGCTATGTTCACTATGCCAAGTCCAGATTCCCAGCCTGTGATTCATGAGGCTAATATGATGGCTCTGACTCTTGGGTGGTTTGCCATGTGGTAACACATAACTGGAACTCACTCACATCCCTCATTCCTCTGAGCCAACCCTGGGGAGGCATGTAACCTGCCAGGTGTGTCCCATTTGGTGGAGAGCAGTTGGTGTAGCTCTGAGCTGCTAGCATCCAATTTTCTTCTCAGCTGAGGCGTGGGGACCCCAAAGGGTGAAGTGGCAAACAGTATACCTGGATGGGTCACCAATAGTGTCTACTGTGGAACACCTTAGTAATTATCTTTACTAGGTTAGGAATTAGCATTTTGCCAGGCAATAGTAGTGTGAAGTTGAAAACAGATTGGGAAAGTGAGCGAGGACTGTAAGACAAAGGGAAAAAGGGAAGCGTGAGTGAGAAGCTAAGTCTATGTTTTCTTTGCATTTCTCAGTTTTCCCCAGGACTAGGTTACTGGTTCCTCATTTGAACACATATGAGGAGAGCTAAATCAGTAGTTAGAAAATTGCTAGAAAAAGGCTATTTTTTTAGATGACATAGACTTTTGCAGAGATATTCTTAAGAATATAAAGATGCCAGAAGAAGTAGGCTTCCTGTTTAGAGCAAGTTAATAGGAACAAAAACACTTTCTAGAGGCCTACGGAAAGACTTCTGAGTAGAGAGACACAAGCAAACTTCAAAACAAATCTAAAGGCTAATCTGGATCGTTTCCCCTCCATGGAGTTTAGGTGATGTGATGGGAAAATTGTCACAATAAATCCCTAATGTTTGTAGCGTGTCAGAATAAGAGGATAGGGGAGACAGCCTATTTGTATTCTGACCATAAACGTTCTCTCTGAAAGTCTCTGCTCCATTTCTAACATACCTGAGCCTTTACACCTGTTCAATAAACCTCACTCATGAACATGGGGCATAGGGTGCCCTTTGTCAGGCCCCTGTGCTTTGGAGACCTTGATACAGGTCACTGCTTCTAAGAGGTCTTTCCTGACCATCCGTCCAGAGTACTTACCCAGGTCCACTGCATCAAGGTGTCCATATTCCACGTACTATTTAGCATTTACTGCTCTCTGTTGCTTTTCTTGTACATTAATTTATTTATTTTTGGCCCACTTTCAACTCCACCACCAATACCACTGCAATGACTCTCACCACCACCTCCATCCCCACCACCAACACCTCCACCTTCATCCCACCATCTCCACTATCAACACCTCCATTCCACCATCAACACCTCCACCTTCATCCCACCAGCTCCACTACCAACACCTCCACCTTCATCCTACCACCTCCACCACCAACACCTCCACCTTCATCCCACCAGCTCTACTACCAACACCTCCATCCCACCAGCAACACCTCCACCTTCATCTCCACCACGTTCAACACCACCTCCACCTCTACCACCAAAACCATCACAATGACCATCACCACCACCTCCACCTCCATGTCTACCACCAACACCTCCACCTCCACCAACACCATCTTACCTCTTCTGGCTTCAGGGTAACCTTTGTGAAGTTGAGGTCACTGTTTTCCTTCATCACTGCTGAACTTTCAGTGCCTGGAGTGTTACCAAGCTTAAAGAAAGCATTGGGGAAATACGTTTTTGTTGTTGAACAAGAAAACAGTGGGGATCTTGCAGCATTGCTAACATCTTTGAAGAGTAGGGGTAGAGTGTTTTCCAGGGAAGTTTGGTACAATGACCTAGATCTCATCCTCAGAGGACTTCTTAGGTCTCTCAGCAATCAGAAAAGGTAAAACCTGGTGGGAATATTCAGTACAGGAAAGAATTTGGAATATTACCAGTGCCCTCCCGAGATCAGTGAAAAGAATCTGGAAACACCCAGACTGTGGATACCCACACTCCTACCTCTGACTGAAATCCATGTCCATCCTCTAACGAGACCTCAGACCCACCTGCTGGGGCCCAAAGGACTTATTTTCCTCATCCAGGTCAAGTTTCATTTGTAGAGCAAATTTGGTGATCTCTCTCTCTCTCTCTCTCTCTCCCTCTCCCTCTC